>NC_080163.1:59053895-59354783 GCF_950295315.1 Erinaceus europaeus | reverse complement strand
CTGCCTACAAAACGGAGACCCCCCCCCCCAACTCTTCACCTGCACTATTCCAGCCTTTAGGTCCATGATTGGTCAGCAATTTGTTTGGCTTTGTATGTTAACTTTCTTTTCAGCCACCAGGTTCCAGATGCTAGTAGAATGCCGGCCAGACTTCCCTGGACAGACAACCCCACCAATGTGTCCTGGAGCTCTGCTTCCCCAGAGCCCTTCCCCAATAGGGAAAGAGAGAGGCAGGCTGGGAATATGATCGACCTGTCAACGTTCATGTTCAGTGAGGAAGCAATTACAGAAGCCTGACCTTCAAACTTCTGCATCCCACAATGATCTTGGGTCCATACTCCCAGAGGGTTAAAGGATAGGAAAGCTATCAGAGGAGGGGATGGGATACAGAGTTCTGTTCCCAAGTACAGAGTTCTTGGGGATTATGTGAAGTTGTACCCCTCTTACCCTATCGTTTGGTCAATGTTTCCTTTTTATAAATAAAAAAAAAAAAACAAAAAAAGATATGAAGTCTATTTTAGGTATGTTCTATGGGGACTATGACTTTAGTAATTTATTTTCCTGAGCCTGATAGCTAACATGCAGGTATGTGAAGATGGTATCAGAGTTGAGAATAGGACTAGAAAGCTGGATTAGGACAGAGAGTAGCACGTAAACTTGAGGAAAGTATATAAATACCATAGTTCTAACATAGTACCCATATATATTCATACTTAGTACAGGGGCCTGTGTAGCCTTTGAGTCCTTGTCGGTCTGAGCTCAAAGTCCATAGTCACATCTGGGAACACTGTAGTTTGCACTCTTTTCAGGATTAGTCTTCCTTGGGTGGCAGAGTAGGTTGACTCAGTCTCTCTTCTGAGAGTAAAGCAGCCCCTACTATTGCTGCTCTACAGGGAGGGAAATGTCCTGGGGGACTACATCAAATTTAAAAGCACCTGCATAGTGAAAGAAATGACCACTCAAACAAAGAGACTTCTTACAGAATGGGAGACCTTTACATGCTACACATCAGACAATAAGCTAATCACCAAAATACATAAAGAGCTCACTACAATAACAATAAAATGTCCTCATACAAAAGTGGGAAGAGGATATGAACAGAATATTCACCAAAGAGATCCACAAATCTACCAGACATATGAAAAAAAATGCTCTAATTCACTGATTGTCAGAGAAATGCAAATAAAGACAATGAGATACAACTCCACTCCTGTGAAAATGTCGTACAGAATGGATAGGGACAACAGATATTGGAGAGCTTGCATGATGGTGGAAATGTGAACTGGTCCAATCCCTACGGAAAGCAGTTTGGAGAACCCTCAAAAGGCTAAAAATGGACCTACCCTATGACACAGCAATTCCTCTCTTTGTGATAAATCCTCAGGAACCAAACACACCCATCCAAAAAGATCTGTGTATACCTATATTCATAGCAGCACAATTTGTAATAGCCAATATCTGAAAGCAAAATAGGTGCCCCCAAAACAGATGAGTGGCTAAAAAAGCTGTGGTGTATACATGAATGGAATACTACTCAGCTATTAATGATAAATTCACCTTCTTCACTTCATCTTGTGTGAGGTTTGAAAGAATCATGTTAAGTGAGATAAGCCAGAAAGAGAATGAATATGGGATAATCTCATTCAATAGACAGAAGGACTTAAGTTGGCAGGGGTGGAGGTTGTTGGGGGGGTCTTTCAGTTCCTTATACATGATAGTGGTAGAGGAATTAGGCTGGGGATGAGTTTTTACCAAAAACTGAGAAATTTTACACATGTACCAACACTGTATTAACTGCAAACCATTAAGCCCTCAAAATTATTTTCAACGATTAAGTTGTATCTTTTAGACAAAATGGATGAATTTGGAGGTTATCATGCTAAGTGAAATAAGCAAAGAAATAAGAGACAACTACTGGATGGTTTTGCTAAAATGTAGAAGTAGATCATTTGCATGAAATTGCAAAAAAAATTATTGATTGCCTCTAAAGTTTTATGAGAACTACTACAGTGGTGATGAGGTGGTGGTGGGAACTTTGGCAGTAGGTGTTGCATAAAACTATACCCTTGCAGATTAATAATCCCACAAACCAGTATTAAATCACTAATAGAAATTTTCAGTGAAAAAAGTTATATTTTCCTGCATCAATAGTAACAATTGGTCTTTTTTTAATGGCAGCAGTAATTCAAGGGAACCTTCTTCTTTTGATGTAGTGTGGTTCAATTTATTTAACAAATGTTGCCTTCTAGGAAAACAGATATTAACTGGTCCTATGATTTCTCTGTGAAGTCCTTTATCTCTACCGCTTGTTTTCTTCATGTCCTCACAGCAAACTTGTGCTTCTAAGTTTCCATATCCTCTTTCAGAAGTGGTTCTTTTCACAAATTGCCTTCTCAGATTCTGAACACTTCAAGTCTTTTCTTACTAAGTTGCTCTTAGCCAGTACTCTATCCCAGCAGATCTCAGAACTATTCTCAGAATTTCTTTTATCACAGCAGGACTCCATCTCTCTGGGGGTAATTTTATCTGTGTTCTGCCAAACCTAGTCAGCACCCACTTCCTCTATTCTCTTCTCTGTGTAGTTTCTCTCTAATTTTCCAGTTCTACATAGACACCAAAACTGTTTTACCTTACCTCAGATCACTTTTCCAATTTAAATGCAAATTAAATTAAACTTTCATACACTGTTTTCCTGTAGGCATTTTCCTTCAAGTTCTTTGTGATTTGTGTGGTCTCTAGGATGCATGGAAATACTGTGGATTTAATTGCTGCAATTGTCCCATGAAAATAAAGATGTCTCTTTACCTTATATTGCCCTTCCCCTTCCCCCTCTCTTCCTCTTCCTATTCCTCTTCCTCTTCCTCCTCCACCTTCTCCTCCTCCTCCTCTTCCTCCTCCACCTTCTCCTCTTCCTTTGCCTCCTCCACTATCACCTCTTTCTCTTCTTCTTCTGCCACCCAAGTTATTGCTAGGATTCGGAGTCTACATGTATTCATCATTCCTGGTGGTCATTTTTTTTTCTATTTTCATTTTTTAATAAAAGCTGATACAGAGGGAAGGATAGAGAGAGACAAACAGACATAGAGGAAGGGAGACACATGCATCATTGTTACACTCTTGTGGGACTGGGGGCTTGTACCCTTGTTGTCCATAGTAATGTGTGCTCTGCTGGGTGAGGCACCACTTATCTCCTAGATTGTTTATCTTAAAGACATATAGAGCTTAGCTCTCTGTGTTACTTGCGGGAATAAAATGAGTAATGCATATAGAGCTCTAGTCTAGAAGGCCAGATGGTAGTACACCTGTTTAATCACACAAGTTACCATACACAAGGACCAAAGTTCAAACCCCTAGTCCCCACTTGCAGAGTGGATACTTCATTAGTGGTAAAGCAGGTACTGCAGTTGCCTTTCTCCCTTGCTATTTCACCAAGCTCCAGCAGTAATCCTGGTGGTGGGAAATTATATATATAGTGTTAATATATACTTCTATTGACTTAAAGTCTTTTAAGTCACTAATCAATATGAGAGGGGGAAAAATAGATTCAATGTCCCAAACTTTTTGATGCATAGACCCCAGTTTTGAGTAAACATTTCTTCAATCTAAGCACTTAAGGTTTCAATTTGGTAAAGTGATTGAATTTTAACATTGGGCTTAAATTGTTAATACATTTCCAATAATGACTTTTTCTTTGAAATATTAAATCACTTATAATCTTAGACCAGGGAGACCAGAAACAATTGGTCTTATCAGTATATAAGATATAGTTATTTGTAAATAGCATTAAATGATATAAATCATGGTAAGTCTTGCATGGTACAGTTAATCCTAACCATCGGATTTTCAAAGTAAACCAAATTTCCAAATAACTTGGTTATAAAAATAACTTTTTGGGGAGTTGGGAGGTAGCGCAGTGGGTTATAAGTGCAGGTGGCACAAATCGCAAGGACTGGCATAAGGATCCTGGTTCAAGCTTCTGGCTCCCCACCTGCTGAGTGGTTGCTTCACAAGCCGTAAAGCAGGTCTGCAGGTGTTTATCTTTCTCTCCCTCTCTCTGTATTCCCTTCCTCTCTTCATTTCTCTCTGTCCTATCCAACAATGGCATCAACAACAACAATAACTACAACAATAAAACAACAAGGGCAACAAAAGGAAATAAATAAATAAATAAATAATAATAACCTTTTATTGCCTTTTTAAACTCTAAGACAGCAGAAACTTTCCCATTATCTATAAAACTCATGTTTCTCCCAGTCCTGGAGCCTCTGGGACATAGCTCATTTTAATTCACACTCCTTTCGATCCATTACCACTTGATACTGCATCTACTGATCTCAACCAAATCAATGCAGCCAGTACTACCTTGACATGTTCCACTTCAGACAGTGTCCAGAGAGAGATGTCAGGCATGGAATGTCAAGCCTTCAGCTCTATTACTCTAGTGAGACCTTTCCTAGATCATAGGACTCACTAAGTCCACTTTGGGTGGCACACTTCCTAACAAGGCCACAGAACCTAGATATAGACCAGGGCCCATGAGATAGTACATATGTGTACATGTATCCATAAGTTAGGGGAAAATATATATACTTTAAAGTAAAAGTGCACAATAGTTTGCAATGACTCAATAAGTACAGCAAGCAAATAGAAAGACCTAAAAAGGACCCCATAAAGTACTTAATCAAATAGTTTCTTTTTAGACTTAAATACCTTCCTCACCTACTTCTTATTTCACTTCCCTCATTCACTCTAAGGCTAACCTTGTCAGATAAAGGAAGGACTATAAAAGCTAGATAAGGGCAAGAGACCAGCATACTTCAGTGATTAGAGTTCTGTTGGTCATTATTAGGCCAACCCATCACCCGGGGCCCAAGTCAGGGAATCCTGGGATTCCCACATAGACATGAAGGGCCTTGACCTCTTAACAGAATCCTTTCTCTGCCGTTGATGGTCATCTGCATCAGGAGCAGCATTGTGGATATATCTGTGGGCCTCTTTGGGACCTTGCCTTCAATGTGGAGCAACAATGGTAGGGAGACTCTGCAGGGATGTTGGGTCAACATTTTCTGTCTCTCCAGGAAGACTGATCCTGAAGTGAGTACAACCTAGAGTGTTCCTAGCTATGACCATGGAATGTGAACACAAACCTACAGGGATGCAGAGGTTATACAGGCTCCTGTGCTGAATATAGACCCCAGATCAGATTGATATAGTTATAGTTATATAGTTGTAGGGATTATAGTTAATGGTATTAGTATTCTTTCCCTATATTTAGGAGCTAATCTCTTTCCTGATCCAGCTTTCTAGTCCTATTTCCAACTCTGACACCATCTTCCCTGACAATACCATTAGCCCACTTTCATGTTAGCTATTGGGCTCCTGCAAATATTAATAGTCATGGGACCCTTGGAATATACCTAAAATATATTTCCTAGATCCTTCAATCATGAAGACCCCAATTATCATCTGCTATATTCTTATATTCTTCCTAGATTTTTCCAAAATGGAGACTCCAAACCTCATCTGCTCTATTCTTACCTTAATGTTTTTGATTATTAAACAATTTGTTCTGTTTTATATCTTATTGCTTTTTAGCCATTGAGTAGCGGATGCTACTATGACACCAACATGAATTCCCTAGGCAGACAACCTCACCAATATGTCCTGGAACCCTGCCTTTCCAGAGCCCTGCCCCAATAGGGGAATACAGAAACAGGTTGGATTGACCTACCAACGTCCATTGTCCAGTAGAGAAGCAATTATAGAAGCCAGACCTTCCACCTTCTGTACCCCAAAATGATCCTGGGTCCATGCTCCCAGAAGAATAAACAATAGGAAAGTTTCCACTGGAGGGGATGGTATGTGGAACTCTGGTGGTGAGAATTGGATGGAATTGTACCCCTCTTATCAAATGGATTTGTTGATCATAATTAAATAAAAAAATTAAAAAACAATTCCTAGTCTAGGACATGGCATACTTTATAGTGCTCAGCATATCTTATTTTTATTGTTATTATTATTGTTGCTGTTTTTATTCTGGTTCCCACTGTAAAACAGTCTGTGCTTCACTTCCCCACACTTTACAAGATCCCCATCTCCCCAGAGATGGAAAATCTTGAGTGTCAGTTAGTAGCACATGTACTAGACCTGTTTCCCTTCTCAACTCAGCATGAATTGACAAGCAGAAAATTTTACCATTTCTAGAAATTAATATATATATATATATATATATATATTCTGATATTTTCCTACTGTGAATAAATGCTTTTTCAAAAGCAATTAATCATGAAAAGCAGATGGAGTGGTAATGGGTAAGGAGCCTCCGGCCCAGCAGGAGGGCTGGGATGGCAGTTCCGCCTCTCACTCTGCCTGAGCTGCCAGCATGTGGTCCCTGGGCCATTTGGTATTTTATTAGATTCATTTTTCCAAACTCAACTGTTTCTTCTACTCTGCATATTTCCCTCTCTTGTCATTATACCTCATCCTCACTGTCCATTATTTTCTTATCAGATACCTCTACTCTCTCTCTTGAAGCTTCTGACCCTAAAAGACAATTTCTCTACAGTGTGTCACATGAAGTTCCAACATATTGAGTTGTTGGAAAAGTCATGATGCATCTTCACTTTGCGAAGCAGAAAATACATCATGACTTTCCTGATTACCCAGTATATTTAGAACATCCCTCCTACCAGATTGGAGTTCATGTGTGCCCTTATTTTTGACTTTTTTTTTCCAGCTGCTTTTACTAAATCATTACTGCCTCAGGTGCAGACTATATAACATGCAATGCATTTTCTAAATGTCACACTTAGGATGAAGCACAGGCAAACAGCTCCTCAGCTTCAAGCCTTTTGTGGACAATGCTAATTCTTAAATTAGCCCCCAAGCAATGGACACATATTGTATATAAGAACAAGAGGTTGAAGCATCATAACAAGGGAGAGGAAAACAATGCATAACAGAAGAAAGAATAAATAGCTCAATTGGAAAAGTAAATCTAATAAAATACCCAATGGCCCAGGGACTGTGAAAGGGCCAATTGTAGCAGAGTAAAAATAAAGAATTTAATTATTATGGCTTAGGAGTTCATGAAAATGACTGTAATTCAGTTTCCTGACTTTGGGACAGGGATTGTTTTTAGCATTTCTACTTCCTCAATAGTCAGTGGAAGGCCAAAAATGTGTGATGTTCTTAGGGAAAAATTACTACTAGGTAGTGACTTTCAAAGATGTTAAGGTCATAATCCCTGGAATTTGTGAATGTGACTTTATTTATATTTTTATTTATTTATTTATTTACTCTCTTAACACCAAAGCACTGCTCAGCTCTGGTTTATGGTGGGTGGGGGGTTGAACCTGGGATTTAGGAGCCTCAGGCATGAGAGTCTGTTTGCATAACCATTATGCTGTCTCCCCCGCCCTGAATGTGATTTTTGTATTTCAAAAAGAACATTGCAGATGTGACTAAGTTGAGGATCTTCAGATGTGAGGGACTGTATTGGAGTAGCTGTATGGAAGGTGGATGAGTATCAGGAAGTGGATGCATGGACAGAAGCGAGAGGGTTGGTGTATGTGAGGAAAGGGCTATAAATCAAGGAATTTGAGTAGCCTCCAGAAGGCCTCCAAGAGGCAAGTAAACAGCTTCCCAAGAACTCCAGTAGGAACTGGTCCTGCCAATACCTTACCCACTTCTTCTTCTTCTAGCGTTTGCCCTTCTTCCGTAGCCAGTCAACAGCGTCAGGTTGAGCCTGATGTAAAGTTTTGAGACCTCCTTTGAATCTGGAGAGGTGGCAGTCATTGACTAGGTGGGTCATAGTCTGTCTGTAGCTGCAGGGGCAGTTTGGGTCGTCTCTGGCTCCCCAGCGATGGAACATAGCGGCGCACCGGCCATGGCCTGTTCGATAGCGATTGAGGAGGGCCCAATCATAACATGCTAGGTCAAAGCCGGGTTGAAGCTTGCAGGAGGGGTCTGTGATGAGGCGTTTGTTCTTTACCTCAGCTGACTGCCAACTCTGTTTCCAAGAGCCTGGAACAGAGAAGTTCAGTGTAGGCATAGGGGACCAGATTGGGTGATGAGACGTCAAGCGTTGGACAGGGTGGGAGAAGATATCCGCGTATATTGGCAGGTCCGGTCGAGCGTAGACATGGGAAATGAACTTAGATGATGCCGCATCCCGACGAATATCTGGCGGGGCGATGTTGCTAAGAACTGGCAGCCATGGAACCGGGGTGGAACGGATGGTTCCAGAAATTATCCTCATGGAGGATACCATACCCACTGAAGATACCTTACCCACTGAAACTGATGAAATCATTGTATGACTTCTACAGAAACTGTGGAAGAATAAATTTGTTTTGTTTTAAAGCCACCAAAGTTTTGGCAATTTGTCATGGTAGCAATAAGAAAGTAACATGGCTGATGTTGGTTTCCTTTTGATAACTTTTGTTTATTCTTAGCATTTAACTCCAGCAGTTCGGAACATTGTTCAAGTTACGTGACTATAGACAAGGTATTGCTATGAATCAGTCAGCTATTTATATATTAGAAATACACTCTCTTTTTCCTTCTTTCCTTTTCTTAGCCTGTCAGCCCTTTCTTCCACATGCCTTTCTTTTTATACACTTTACATTTTCATCACTTTTAAAATCCAATAAAGAATAATACCATAAAGCCTTAAATCTTCCCAATTCTCAATCCCAATAAAAACACAACAGACCTGTGCACTCTTCCTCTGCCCAACTGCTTGATCTCAAGTCTTATAATAAATCTTTATAATTTTTAAAGTTTTCCTTGCAATTGCTTAAAGTCATTTTGCAATGACAAAACCCAATAAGACTGGTCCACCAACAGTATTGCTTATCAATCACCTGAACCAACATTAAAACACGAAGTTACCTGGGGGCTAGCTGGTCTATGTGACCTCAGTTGGTATTTGTCTCAGTTTCCAGGATCTTTCAGTCACCAGCTGGTTTTTCAGATCTGTTCTTATGAAGTTTTGGTACAAGAGAAACAGTAACAACATTTAAGGCATGCTGAGGCTGGGACTTGGTATTCACACATCATTTTCACTGTGTTTTATTGGGCAAAGCCAAGTCATATTTAAAAAAAAAAAAAGCATTTTGGGGGGGAGTTAATGGTTTTAGGTATAGTTGCTGGGGGTCGGTTGGTGGTACACCCATTTGAATGCATACATTACCATATGCAAGGCCCAGGCTCATGTCTCTAGTCCCCATCTATGGGGTTGGGGGATTTCATAGGTACTGAATCAGGGCTATATATATTTCTCTCTTCCTTTTTTTACTTATCCCTGCCCTTGATAAGGGAACAGAAAATCAAAAAAAGGCGGCCACTGAATGTTTCTAGGACTTCAGCTTTCTTTAAGTTCTGTTTTTCATATCCTGAGGCTAACCTAATGCCCACGTAGAAACCAGTTCTTTTTTTTTCTTTTAAAAAATTTCTTTATTGGGGATTAATGCTTTATAATAGTAAAATTTCAACAGTAAAATACAGTGGTTTATACATGCATAACATTTCCCTGTTTTCCACATAACAATACAACCCCCACTAGATTCTCCTCTGCCATCATGTTCCAGGACCTGAACCTTCCCCCCATAACCCCAGAGTCTTTGACTTTGGTGCAACACACCAATTCCAATCCAAATTCTTCTTAGTGTTTTCCCTTCTGATCTTGTTTTTGATCTTCTGCCTATGACTGAGATCATTCTATATTCATCCTTCTCTTTCTGACTTATCTCATTTAACATGATTCCTTCAAGTTTCATCCACGATGGGGTGAAGAAGATGAAATCACCATTTTTAATATTTGAGTAGTATTCCATTGTGTGTATATACCACAGCTTGCTCAGCCTCTCATCTGTTGTTGGACAAGTGGGTTGCTTACAGGTTTTGGCTATTACAAACTGTGCTGCTATGAACATACCTATACACAAATCTTTTTGGATGGGTATGTTTGGTTCCTTAGGATATATCTCCAGGAGTGGTCATAGGGTAGGTCCACTTCTAGCCTTCTGAGAGTTCTCCAGACTGCTCCCCACAGGTGTTAGACCCATTGAATGTGATATATTTATACTCTTCAGAGTATTCACATGATATAAATATGATTTCAGATTAGCAAAGTATAAATTAACAAGAAAATATGGGAACACTCCTGTTTTCTCCCTTAACAAAATTTTTTGCTGACATTATCATGGTGATATTAAGACACAGCTTCTATACAAGCATGAGTGGTCAAGAATTTTATTAAGCACACTAAAATTTATTCCCCCAAAATGATTACTAATATCACTTACAGAAAGGCCAAGGAAAAGCAAAATCAGTCAACACTGTATCTTGTGTGTCATTCCTCACACTACTCCCTCATACAGAGTCTTGGCTTTGCCCACACCAGCACCACTGAATAGAAAGGATACATGACCTAAGCCTCCTGAAACCAGTTTTTAGTCCCTTTTAGTCCTTGTACTTAGGGTGGAAGATCAGGACCCCCCCACCCACCCACCCACACCTGCACCCCCCTAACATTGCTATGTTTGGCTTCTGTAACCAATTTTTTTGTTCAGTCTACAACCCCTATAAAAGCTATACCTTGCCTTTATTTAGGGCCTAGAACTTTAGGCTGTGAGTTCTGTCTAGGCCTACTAGTGAGAATAAACCTGATTTTCTTGCCCACAAGCTCTGAGTGGTGGTTAGTTTTTTTTACTGAAAAAAGGGTTACAATTAGTTCTTCCTTGTTTTCTACAACAGTATCAAATAATAAATAAATAAATAGATGAAATACAGTATAGTTGCTGACAGGTGGTACAATTTCTCATCTCCCCATGATAGGAGTTCAAAGCACTCTTATCCCCATTCTAGGGTCTTTTCCACCATCACTCACTAGAACTCCAATCTACTTTCCACCACCTCTCTCTCCACCTTCTCTAGAGTTCCCTGCTTCGGTGCTATATACCACCCACAGTTCAAGTTAAGAAGGGGGAGAAGGTTCCACATTTTGATGGAAAGGATGTTGGCAAATGTAGAAGAACTATTTTTGTAATGTGACCCACTAAGTAATTTATACATTAAACTGGACCACTCTTGAAAATTGAACTGGATATGTTTAAGAATCATAGCAATAAAGCAGATATAAACCAGGATTGACCCAGTTGTTATGGTATTAGGAACCGTATCTCCTGGCCCCCAACCCAAAGCTCTTTTTATTCATTCACACTGTGTTTGATGCTTTTAAGAGGTTGGGAGGAAACCAAAGAAATTTTCAGAGGACAGACCTCAAATCTGAATCTAAGCCAAAGATTAGCATGAATAATATTCCTGGCATCCAAGTAAACACTCAAAGAAAATTTAAAAAAAATTTTTTTTTCAAATGAACTCTCTTTTAAAACTTTTTTGGGAGTGATTATATATCTGAATGGCCATTAAAATATTATTGTCAATAAATATAGCTGCTGCTTTCAGTTTGGCTCTTGGTGTGAGCTATTCGCAATGTGTGTTTTCAATATGAACATAAGTGTTATAAAAATGAAATGAAAGCAATTTTTAGGGTTTCCAATTGATTTTCTAAAAATTTCGTGCAAACGTGTGTGTCCCAAGTCACCTCTGTGATTTTAAACCTTGTCAAAGATTTCTGTTGACCTGAGCTATGGGGAGTTTGGCCTCCTTTTCTAATCCTGCCCAGTTTTCCAAAAGCTTGGTTCAAAAGCTGATTTTGTGGCTTGGTTTATAAAAAGTCCTTTTTTTTTCTGTCCCATAATATAACATTTTTGAAACAGCAAATGGTAGATATTTTTATCTTAGGGTTTGAAGTCATGAGCTGGGGCACTGTGGATCTTATTTAAAACCTACAAGTCCTATAAGTGGAGTGGCGTTTTAATAACCTCTCAGCAGGCAGGCTGTTTTTGGAGGGGTCATTCAACCGGAAGAAGAGTTCTGGGGATGGGCATTGTGTGGAATTGTACCCCTCCTATCCTATAGTCTTGTCAATATTTCCATTTTACAAATAAACATTTTTAAAAAGAGAGACTGAATTATCTGGTTCCAGAACTTCCATCTTAATGTCTCTGCACCCAGTTTCCCTAAGTCTAGGGATATGTGCTTGATTTTTTTTTTAATCCTTCTAGAATTAAGTCTTTAAGTCTTTAGTTACTTGTTCAGCCTCATTCTTGCTGCTCCCTTCAGACTTGATTACTATTATTATTGCACAGTTAAAACCAGGACTCAGTGCTACTATGACTCCATCTCTCCTGACAGTTCTTTCACTCCTTTTTTTTTTTTCTTTTTCTGGAAAGTGGGTGAAAGATGGAGAGCAATAGAGAGGGAGAGGGACACAGAAGAAGAGACACTGCAGCACAGCTCCACTGTCGCTGATGATTCCCTCCCCTACTCCTACCCAATAGACACTCCCTTGTGAGGAGCAATGGATCTTCTGGGTTATTAGGTCTGGATATCTTCTGCTGTAGTTTATACTACCAATATAGTTTTCTTGCGTTCATTGTGTATATTAAAATTTTACTTTTATAGGAAGTACCTAAGAGTCCTATTTATTTTACATCTTCATGAACATTGGGAATTTTCCTGAATTTTACTTTAAACATTCCAATGTACATGCTATGGTATGACATCGTGGTTTCAACTTAAGTCAATCGTGAATGATTATTTCAGCTGTGTTCTCAATCATATGAGGTTTTTTTTTTTTAAAAAAAAATAGCTATTTGATGCCTGATTGTTTCAGTCTGATCATTTTTGTGATTTTTTTTCTTAAGTAAAATCTTGTGCTTTTGGTATCAGGGAAGGTTTCAATAGTATGGAGTAGAGTTAAAATCTATTTATAGTTTCCTTCCCACTTTGGGCACAATTTTAATTTTTGCACATTGTTTTCTGGATGTTACCTTTCATACTGATGATTTGAAGTCCCTAAAGCAGAATTTAATAGTTTCTTTGCAGATTTATAACTGTTGGTTGGATTATGGGGAATAACATATTTACTCTGGTTGCAATTAATTCATGAAACTGTCAACATTCATTGCTCTTTCAAAAATGTAAACACTTTTTTCTCACCTCTCTAGAATATGTTTCTCTCTCTCTCTCTCTTTTAAGAGAGAAAGAGGTGGAGAGAGACCATAGCACCGAAGCTTCCTCCAATGTCTTCGGGGCTGGATTAGAATCTGTATTATGCACCTAGCAAATCAACATACTATTCAAGTGAGCTATTTCTCTGGCTCTAGAACTTTTTTTTTTTTTTAGACAGAGATAAAAAGTCGGTGGTCCAAGAGGTGAACCACCTCAAGCATGAGGTTCTGAGTTCAATCTCCAGCAGCACATATACCGGAGTTATGTCTGGTTCTTTCTTTCTCCTATCTTTTTCATTAATAAATTAAAAATATTCAGGGAGAGTGTGTGAAGGAGACCATAACACTAAAGCTTCCTTCAATGTAGTGGGGGTCTGGCTTGAACCTGGGTTGCATAACTGACAGAGCAGCATACTATCCAAATGAACTATTTTTCTCTCCCTGGTGGTCTAGTCGTGAGGAGTTGGCATGCAAACTCTCTCTCTCTCTCTCTCTCTCTCTCTCTTTCTCCCAAGTGAGCCATTTTACCAGCCCTAGAAGCTGAATCAAAGGTGCTAGCATTTGATTGATGTGCTTGCTTTCAAACATGGTTATGCACCATCAGGATCAAGTGTATATGAGCAAAGTAGAAAAACGTAGGAAGAACTAGGAGGAGCATCAAGGTCTAGATCAAATCCAGTCAATAGCACCATTTTATGGACAGCTGAAAACTAACTTAATTTCTCTCTCTCTCTTTTTTTTTTTTATCTTATTTTCAGTAGTTTTTTGTGATCTTGCAAAGGCTTAACCCTCCCCAGTCCTCTAGGTTCACAATGACAGAAAATAGTGCTCTCTTCCTAGCACATATTTTTAAGACAGAGCACCTGGTGCCAAGAGCAGAGACACCCCTTTACTCCCCCAACCAGACTCCAGAAAAGCTGTGTCATTTTCTTCACTTTGTCCTTTGGCCTTTTCTTTAAAGATTTCAATTTTCTTTGCACTGAGCATATTAAAGTGGAACAGTCATGAACTCTTAGTCACTGACACACTAAAGCTTTCCTGATAACTTAATTCCCTCTGTCATTGAAGAGGCCACTCTCAAAGTCACCCTGGACCTTGAATTAGTCCCTTATAATGGTTACTTGATTCTGTTTGCACATTGTGTTGTTTGTCCTTTAGTAAATATCATAGCTTTATATTCTTGACTATGTTTTCTTTGAGCTGATATTTGTGATTCAATACAAAATGAAATTAAAAATTTATTCTTCTAGGGAGAGGCCAATTCCATAGAATGAAAATTTGATAAATCAAATCTCCTCTACACTACCCAAACTCTGCTTGCCCCAGCTAACCCCTGTTCTTTACCAACTTATCACTGTAAAATTTTATTTATTTTCTATTTATTCTCATGTTATTATAATATAACATTTTATTTATTTATTTACTTATTTATTTATTTGGCTCTAGGGTTATTGCTGGGGCTCAGTGCTTGCAGTACAAATCCACTGCTCCTGGAGGCCACTTTTTACCATTTTGTTGCTCTTGTTGTTGTGAGGACAGAGAGAAATTGAGAGATTAGGAGAAGACAGAAAGGGGGAGAGAAAGATAGACACCTGCAGACCTGTTTCACTGCTTGTGAGGTGACCGCCCTGCAAGTGGGGAGCTGGATCCTTGCACCCATCCTTGCACTTCGCGCCATGTGCACTTAACCCGCTGCACTACAGCCCTGCCCCCTACTATAACATTTTATAACTGTTATTATTATTACTTATCTGTACTTTTCACACCAGGGAAAGAGTAAGGGGGTGAACAAGCTAAGTCCCTGATTCTTTTTGATTTTCCAGGTGTGATATAGAAGTTGGAAATGAGAACTATTTGTTTGTGGGCAATCTAAGAAATTTGGGGGTGGGGGTGGTGCACCTAGGTGAGCGCACACATTACAGTGAACAAGGACCCTGGTTCAAGCCCTCAGCCTCCACCTGCAGGAAAAATGCTGTGGGTGTCTCTCTGTCTTACTCCTTCTCTATGTCCCCTCTCTTCTTAATGTCTCTGTCTCTATCCAAAATAAATAAATACACAAGTAAAATTAAAAAGAAAGAAGAAACCGTGTCAGAATTGTTAAAGAGAAAAAGCATTCAGCCAACCAATTGTTGAAGGAAGTAAGGTAGTATTTAATCAGAACCAGATTGACAGTCATAGGGATTACTATGAAGGGACTTTATAATTAAGGGGAGAGGTTGGGCTCATTACAAATTTATCAGAAGCAAGTGGGAATTTATAGCCAAGGAACAGGAGTGGTTCAGTGAATAAAAATTTACAAAGAGTTGGACTAGAAAGTATGGTGTGTGCCTTATCAAGCACATTGCCCAGGTTCAGGCCCTAGCACCACACTGAAAGTATCACAGCAGGGACAGGGTGGTGGCACACCTGGTTGAGCACACATATTACACTGAGCAAAGACCCGAGTTCAAGACCCCTGTCACCAACTGCAGGAGGAAAACTTCATGAGTAGTGAAGCATGTCTGCAGGTATCTCTCTGTTTATCTCCCACTCTGTATCCCCTTCCTCTCAATTTCTGGTTGTCTGTATAAAATAAATAAAGGTAATAAAAATTTTAAATCTAGGGTCCTGGTTCGAGCTCCCGGCTCTTCACCTACAGGGGAGTCGCTTCACAAGCGGTGAAGCAGGTCTGCAGGTGTCTGTCTTTCTCTCCCCCTCTCTGTCTTCCTCTCCTCCCTCCATTTCTCTCTGTCCTATCCAACAAAAATGACATCAATAAGCACAACAGTGTTAAACAACAAGGGCAACAAAAGGGAAAATAAATAAATTTAAAAATGCAGCTTTAAAAAATTTTAATCTTAAAAAAACTGAAAGTATCACAGCAGCACTCTGGTCTCCCTTTTTCTCTCCCTGAATGAATAAGGCAATCTGGAAATGGTGAAATCATTGCATGTACAAGGCCTTAGCTCTGCAAAAAAAAAAAAAAAAAAAGAAAGAAAGAAAAAGAAAACAAAATCCTAAGAGAAAAATATCAGAAACAAGAGAGTTCTAATTAAACCAAATAATTCAATAGGCTTCTTTACTGTAGATAGACTAAGATGATGAGACTTTACCTGGGGTGTGGGAGCAGAGGTGAATAAATTGAGGAAACTGATCAAATGTGAAGAGGAAATCTGATGTGGATGGTCGAGGTTTCCAGTTAAACTGATAGAGAAGGGTCCTTGATAACACTAAGATTTTATAAGAGGGTGCATAGATGGGGCCTAGGAGAAGGCATGGAAGTCTGGCTAAAGTTTGCATTTTAGTCAGAGGTTGAGGAAGAGGAAGAGGTAGGTTTCAGTGGAAGCATTTTTTTTTCTTTCTTTTTTGTCCAAGGGTTATCACTGGGGTTTGGTTCCAGCACTACAAATCCACCACTCCTGGTGGTCATTTTTTCCTTTTTTTTTTCATTTTATTTGATAGGACAGAGAGAAAGAAATTGAGAGGGTAAGGTGAGCTAGAAAGGGAGAAAGAAAGAGAGGCACCTGCAGACTTGCTTCATTGTGAAGCATCTCCACTGCAGGTGGGGGATGGAAGATGAAAGAAACCCAGGTCCCTGCATTTAGTACTATGTCTGCTTAACTGGGCACACCATCACCCAGTCCCTGGAAGCATCTTTAAAAAAGAGGTATTGCAGGAAAAAGGAGGAGAAGAAGGAGAAGCAGAAGGAGAAGGAAAAGGAGGAGAAGGAGGAGAAGAAGAAAGCAAAGGAGGAGGAGGAGAAGGAGAAGGAAAAGGAGAATACAGGAGGTTTTGCTGCTTGGTATGTGATTTAAACCTCACCCTTATTTCTCTTTTGAGACTTTTTAGACTTCATGACTAACTAGTGGCAAAGTTGGTCACTTTGGGGGGGGTGCTAGGCATGTCTTTCAAGTGTGCACATATCAAAACCTAAGAATAAGCAAAGAGCTTGGAGACAGAGGAATTCCTCTAAAATGAACCACTGCCAACACACACACACACACACACACACACTCACACACTCACACCCACTCACACACACATATACTCACACACACACACTCACACACACATATACTCACACACACACACTCACACTCACACACAACTTCCTGGCAGTTTTACCCCTACAGGAAGGACTAAGTCCCCTGTTTCCCACAAGTCTGAGCACTCTGTGGGGGGTTGACAATTGCCACCTTTGGTGTTTCTAAAAGGGCTCAGAAAAAAAAGGCTGTTCTGTGACATGCTGGTTTAGCTCATCAGATGAATCACATATGCCTCTGGATTGGGCCAAATGCTTGGATTTGGCTTTTGTGATCTTTCTGGTACTTGCTCTTCAGTGGTTCCATGTGTGCTTGCAGAATGAAAATGAACAGTTTCTCTGTGACTATATCCAGTTCAGCGGTGACTTGGCTTCAGTCTCACATACTAAGAGGCAGTGAAAAGCTGATAATTCAGGACCTCTGATGGCTGGACTGGTAGCAGGGTTGTGGTATTTGATTCCATTTCTTGAGACTCTCTGAGGTCCACCACCTTGCCTGTGTTCTCATCAACTCCAGGCAGGAAGCAGGTGCCCCTTAACTTGGGACAGGAAACAACTGGTTGCCCTAGTGAGTCCACACTTCCTCTTGAGGAATAGCAGATGAGGGAGAAAGAGCAACAATCCAATAGTGTATTTCTGTTCTCAAGAGTAGGAATTGAGCCGCTCTGACCTAAGCCCCTACTTGTGCCTACTTTATTTCTCTCTTGGCACCAAAACTTGGTTTACTTGTGTGAGAAAATGAAATAGGAATTGAAATTGAAAGAGCCATAATACTTCAACTTAAAAAGATTAGAATGGGGAGTCAGGTGGTAGCACAGCATGTTAAACTCACATGGCGCAAGCACAAGGGTCAGCGTAAGGATCCCCGTTCGAGCCCCCGGTTCCCCCACCTGCAGGAGGTCGTTTTGCAAGTGGTGAAGCAGGTCTGCAGGTGTCTATCTTTCTCTCTTCCTCTCTGTCTTCCCCTCCTCTCTCCATTTCTCTCTGTGTTATCCAACAACAACGACAGCTATGACAACAACAACAACTACAACAAGCACAACAGCAAGGGCAACAAAGTAGGGAAAATAGTCTCCAGAAGCAGTGGATTCGCAAATCTTTCTCCAGTACTGTATTACTTCTGTGTGGTGTATCTGTCTTGAACTTGGGCTGTGCACACATCAAATTAGGCACCTCCCCTGATGAGCTATCTCACAGTTCCTCCCTTCCCCCCAGCTTTTGTCTCATCATCCACTTTCAGAATCTGTTCTTCTCTGAACAACCTCATCACCTAAGTCTGGGTTGGACTTAGTCTGTGCCATTTGAATACTCTTTCTGGAGGCTCCCCTTTTTTTCCCAAGTTACTCATCCTCCAGATGCTTATCCAAATGTTAATTCCACAGAAAAAAAAGCTTTCCTGGATAGACCCTTCTCTTACTCTTACTGCTTTGAGCATGAAGGGGCAGGACCTCAGCTTGCATTATGGATCAATGTCAGTACCCGCAGGGAGACCTGACTTAAGGGATAAGACAATCCCTCCCTTTCTGATTCATTGTATAGAAATTTTGACTTTTTGACAAGTAACTGAAGATACTATTTTGACATCATGATTTCTCTGACTGTATAAAACATTTTCCTTTTTCATTCAATAAGCATGTAGGCACCAAAGAAGAAATCCAAAAGGCTAAGGGACATGAAAAAATGCTTCAAGTCAATGAGTGTCAGAGAAATGTAAATAAAGACAACAATAAGATACCACTTCACTCCTCTGAGAATGTCATACATCAGAAAGGACAACAAGAACAAATGCTGGAGAGATTGTGGGGTCAAAGGAACCCTCCTGCACTGCTGGTGGAAATGTCAACCATTTGATCCAACCCCTGGAGAACTCTCAGAAGGCTAGAAGTGGATCTACCCTACAACTCTGCAATTCCCTTCCAGATACATATCCTAAGGAACTAAACGCACCTATCCAAAAAGATCTGTATCTACCTATGTTCATAGCAGCACAATCTGTAATAGCTAAAACCTGGAAGCAACCTAGGCATCCAACTACAGGTGGCTCAGAAAGTGGTGGTATATATACATAACGGAATACCACTTAGCTATTAAAAATAATGAATTTACTTTCTTTGCCTCTTCTTGGATGGATTTTGAAGGAATTATATTAAGTGAAATAAGCCAGAAAGTGAAAGATGAATATGGGATGATCTTGCTTATAGACAGATGTTGAGAAATAAGAACAGAAAGGAAACAAAGCAGAACATGGACTGGGTTTGGTGTATTACACCAAAGGATAGAACTCAGGGTGTGGGGGGTGGGTAGAGGAGGGCTTTCAGGTCCTGGTGCATGATGGTGGTGGAAGACTAGGCTGAAGATGATTGTGTTTTGCAGAAAACTGAGAAATTTTGCACATGTACCAACAGCTGTATTTACTGTAAGCCATTAATCCCCCCAATGAAAATAATAAAAATAAAATAGGCACTTAGACAGCAGTCCTCAATGAGACTCAGGGAGAGTGCAATTAGAGTGGCCCACCACTTTCTCTACACTCATCCTACTGCCTGTGAGGTGCTCCCCCAGGCTCGAGTCATCTGCTCTTAAAGAAGTGCAGCATCTTACCTAGGACCATTTAAGTAAAGGCAGGAAAATCTGGAATTCTAACCAGGACTGCAGTGGGAAGAAAATGAGGGCCACTCCACCCCATCCTGTCCCCAGGTTATACCTCTGGCATGCATAGGAGACAGTCCCTTGTGCTGCTTAAATACTGTCCTCTGCTCCCCTTTCTATCATAGCTCAAGTGTTAGCTGCTTTCAGTCCAATAAGTAGATGCCAATAAAGGTAAAGAAATCATGTGAGTAGAGTCCCCAGGGCCCTTTCTTTCCAATATAAACTTGGGCAAAATCGAGGCCTAATTAAGTTTTTTTTAAAATATTTTATTTATTCATGAGAAAGATAGGAGGAGAGAGAGAGACAGAACCAGATATCACTCTGGTACATGTGCTGCTGGGGATTGAACTTGGGACATCATGCTTGAGAGTCCAGTGCTTTATCCATTACGCCACCTCCTGGACCACCTAATTAAGGAATTTTATGGCTACTTCTTCCTTCCAAATAGGTCTATTTTCACACTTAAATAGGTGTGTGTGTATATAATTCAACACACTCACAAACAAAATTTCTGACCCCTCTCCCACTCTCTCTATTAGACACTAGTTTTCACAAAATCTAAGAGACAATTTGGCTATAATCATTTTCTCTAAGTGTGCTTGCTTTAGTTATCTAAATTCCACACCTGAGTGAAACCATCCAGTAGTTACCTTTTACTTCTTTGCTCATTTCAATTACAAGTCACCTCTCCAGTTCCATCCATTTTGTCCCAATGTCATTAAAAAAAAATTTAAGTGGAGTCAGGCTGTAGTGCAGCGGGTTAAGTGCAGGTGGCACAAAGCTCAAGGACCAGTGTAAGGATCCCGGTTCGAGCCCCCTGGCTCCCTACCTGTAGGGGAGTCGCTTCACAAGCGGTGAAGCAGGTCTGCAGGTGTGTATCTTTCTCTCCCCCTCTCTGTCTTTCCCTCCTCTCTCCATTTCTCTCTGTTCTATCCAACAACAAAGATATCAATAATGACTACAACAATAAAACAGCAAGGGCAACAAAAGGGAATAAATAAATAAATATATTTTTTTAATTAGGGTGGTCTGGGAGGTGGCACAGTGATAAAGCTTTGGACTCTCAAGCATGAGGTCTTGAGTTCAATCCCTGGCAGCACATGTGCCAGAGTGATGTCTGGCCCTTTCTCTTTCCTCCTATCTTTCTCATTAAAAAAAAAAAAAAAAAAAACATTAGGGCAGTTTTCTATTCAACATATATCCTACAACTTCTTTATTCAGTTGCATATTGATGGGAATTTAGATTGATTTAATATTTTGGCTGTTGTGAATTGTGTAGCTATGAGAGGTGCATATATCTTTAAATTACTGTTTACATAGGCCTGGGAGATAGCATAACAGCTACACAAAACTTTCACATCTAAGGTTTCAAGGTCCTATGTTCAATCCCTGACACTAACATAAGCCAGAGTTCATCAATGCTCACATCAAAAAAAAAAAAGGAGAAGAGTCTTGGCTCAGTACTAAAGGCAGAGTGCACATCTTACCATGAACAAGAACTTAGGTTCAAGTCTTTGGTCCCTGCCTGCATGGAGGAAGCTCCATGAGGGGTGAAGCAATGCTGCAGTTATCTCTCCTCTCCTTGTCTCCCCCTTTTCTCTCTATTTGTCTCTGTCTCTAGCAAAAGGCAAATAGAAAATGAAAAAAGGAAAAATGGCCACTGGCAGCAGTGGATTAGTTATGTAGGAAGCAAGCCTCAGTAATAATTCCTGTGGCAATGAAAGAAGAAAGAAAGAAGTCAAAAGAATTTTCAATTATTATTTTTATATCTTTTGTATATATGCATAGCAGTGGTATTTCTGGATCATAAAACATTTCAGTATTTATTTGTCTAAGGACTCTATACTGTTTCCCACAGGAGCTGTACCAGTTCGCATAGAATACATCTAGGCATATAGTAAAATACGGAATATAAATCTAGACATATGGTAAAATCATATAGAACTACACACACACATACATGAATGAGTACATGAAAAAGCTGGTAAATTCTGAATAAGGTCTGCAGTCTAGTTAACAGTCTGATGCCAAGGGACTACAGTTCAAATATTTAGTTATACCTGGAAGAAGCTGGGTAGCGTAAGCCACACAGGATCCTCTGAAGTATTTTTGCAATGTCCTATGAGCTTGTGCAGTCTCAGATTTATGGTGGCTTGACTTTACAATGGTACAAAAGCACAACTCATTAGTAGAACCATACTTCAAACTTTGAATTTTCATCTTTGCCACCTAGACAGCAAAGTGTGTGATGCAATCCTGCTTCCTGATACAGGACAATGACAGCAATGGACAGCTTCACAGCCATGTTGTCACCAGGGGAAGCAAATGATGTTCTTCAAAGTACAGTGTATGTAAAAAAAAAAAAAAAAGCTGCTCATGTATGCTGCAGATACTCAGCACTTCATGATAAAATAAGCTTTGTGTTAGTTAGGGGTTTTTGTCAACTGTGATGTAGAGTAAGTGTACTGAGCTTGTTTAAGGTAATGAAGGATAAAGAAGAATATTGGTTAGGGTCGCTGTACTACATGCATATTTTAAAATTTTATTAGTGATTTAATATTAATTTATAAAATTATAAGATAACTGGGGCATAATTCCATACCTTTACCACAACCATTCCCTTCGTTGAAAGCTTCAATAGCTCTCCCAAAATCACAAATGTGGGTTGACTATTATTTTTATAACTATCTAACTATATTTATGTTTATTTGCCTTTTTTTTCTGTGATTCCGCCTTCTCTTCCTTTCAAGTTACACCTACTACTTTGAGTATCCCTACCCCCACCCCATTCTTACCCCTACCCCACCCCCTTTTTTCCTCTCCTCTCTCCAGGTCCTGATGGAATTGGAGTTCAGAGCCTTCTGGTCATCTTTCCCAACCTCATAAATACAACCAGTACCACCTCAGCATGTTTCACTTCAGACTTCATCCAGAGATGTCAAGCGTGGAATGTGAATCCACCAGCTTCATCACTCTACCACCAGGTTCCAGATGCTACCATGAAGCCAACCAGACTTCCCAGGGCAGATGCCCCCACCAATGTGTCCTGGAGCTCCACCTCCCCAGATCCCTGCCCCACTAGGAAGAGAGGCAGGATGGGAGTATGGATCGACTTGTCATTCAGCTGGGAAGCAATTACCTGCCCCACTAGGAAGAGAGGCAGGATGGGAGTATGGATCGACTTGTCATTCAGCTGGGAAGCAATTTACAGAAGCCAGACCTTTCACCCTCTGCACCCCATAATGTCCCTGGGTCCATGATCCCAGAGGGTTAAAGAATAGGAAAACTATCAGGGTATGGGATATGGAGTTCCGGTGGTGTGAATTGTGTAGAATTGTACCTCTCTTATTCTATGGTCTTGTCAGTGTTTCCATTTTATAAAAAAAAAAAAAAAAAAATTACCCCTCTGAGAGTATGGACCAAAAAAATTATGGGGTGCAGAGTGTGGAAGGTCTGTATTCTGCAATTGTTTCTCTGCTGGACATGGGCATTGACAGGTAGAACCATACCCCTAATCTGTTTCTGTCTTTCCCTAGTGGGGAGAGAGCTATGGAGAGGTGAGGTTCTAGGTCACATTGGTAAGGTTGTCTGTCCAGGGAGTTGAGGATGAAATTGTAATAGCATCCACAACTTGGTGTCTGAAATATAGTAAGATGTAAAGCAGGACAGACCATTTAATGATTAGGAACCATAAAGTATGACTACAGCAGATGGGAATAGGAACTTTAGCATGGATAGAAGCTACGAAGTGTATTTGAGGTATGTTCCTAGGGGGCCATGACTGTGGTAATTTTTGCTGGAGCTTGATATCTAACCTGTAGGTGGACTGAAAAATATTGTCTGGATAGATGGTGTCATAATTGAGAATAGAACTAACAAGCTGGATCAGGGTAGAGTGTAGCTCCCAAACTTAAGGAAATACAATTAACTATTTACCACATCAATAAGTACATGCATTTTTTTTTACTTAAGATGTTTTCAATTTATGATGAATTTGAGGGGACCTGGTCCCATAGTTATGTCTGTCCTTATTTCTAATTTTAAGGTAAAAAATACCTGGAGTGAATTAGTTCTTCATTCATAGAAATATAAGTGTGTGAGGAGGAAGTCACTGAGAAAGGCAGAAAAGAAAGTCACTGTCTTTTTTGCATTACTTTGTAAAAATCTTCACCATGCACCTTTGAGGTTAGTGCTAGAGTTCCAGAATTCCAGGCCAGGGCTAAGTAATCTGCCACCTGCTGGCCAGATGATGTGTAAACTAGGATTGCTGGGACTGAAGGCTTTTCCCACAGAAATCATCATAGCCCTGGTAGAGTGCTGGTTCCCCTTCTCTACACAAGCTGCCTCAGTGGGATCTCTGTCAAAGACACATTTTGAAGCACCAGGCAATATCTCTGTGTCCTGGTTTCTCACCCGTACTACTCAGGATAAGATGTACCACAGGGCAAACTTAGCAAGTCACAATTTTTTCAGTTCAGTTTCCATGCTAATATGCGGGAGACCACTCTACATGAGGCTAATAGGTATAACATATAAAAAGGGCTCTATTTTTTAGATATGTATGAGTAAAGCAATGAAATATTCCAGTTCTATCTTCCAGGTGCAGCAGAGAACTCAAAACTGCATTGCAGTCTTTTTTGCAAAGGCCAAAAGCTTTGCTTTGCAGCATTGTACAATATATGACAAGGTTTTTCTTCCTTTAACATTTTCTAATTATTTTTGTCATCCTGGGATGAGAACAGGACTGAAAGCCTGAGATCTGGTTTCAATCACTTTCTTAGCCCTCCCTCCACACCATTTATAGCAGAGGTGAGTGGGACTACAAAGAGAATGAACTTGCTACCACGTGTAAGGATTTTAGGTCCTTGGTTTCCACCTGCACGGAGAAAGCTTCACAAGTGATAAAGCAGTGCTGCAGGTGCCTCTCTCTCCCGCTCAATGTCTCTCTGTTCTTTTTTTTTTTTTTTTTTTTTTGCCTCCAGGGTTATTGCTGGGGCTCAGTGCCTGCACCATGAATCCGCTGCTCCTGGAGGTCATTTTTTCCCCTTTTGTTGCCCTTGCTGTTATAGCCTTGTTGTGGTTATTATTGTTGTTGATGCCGTTCATTGTTGGATAGAACAGAGAGAAATTGAGAGAGGAGAAGACAGAGAGGGGGAGAGAAAGATAGACACCTGCAGATCTGCTTCACACCCTATGAAGCGACTCCCTTGAAGTTGGGGAGCCGGGGACTCGAACCGGGATCCTTTACACCTGTCCTTGCGCTTTGCGCCACGTGCGCTTAACCCGCTGTGCTACCACCCGACCCCTAATTTCTCTCTGTTCTATCATATAAAAGAACTGAATCATACAGTGATAAACCTGGCGTCAATTTTTTTTTAAAAGTAAGTAATTAAGGAAGTAAAAAGACAAGATCAAGGACTCACCTTTCCACCTTATTGCTGCTCTCTTAAACTTTAAAAAGAATCACTTCTACTTCCCAACTACCCCAGAGCAATAACATAAAACCGCTTCTTTAATGAGACAAAGGAGGAAACTGCATTGTAAGAATGGCATTCAATGATGAGACTTTTTTTTTTTTTACCACTATGTGCCACTTTGCAACAAGAAAAGGAAATGTGCTAATAGCACCTAGGAAGAAAGACAAATCAGGATAGAAAGCATAGCATGAGTACACTATAGGCAGTCCAAAGGATGACAGAGAACAATAAAACACCATAAGCATCTGGATGTTTATACAAATTCAAAAAATAAGTAATTAAGAGTAATTTCAAGTATGTTATAGACCTTTTTCTAAAGGGAAGTTCTTATGGGGTCAGGTGGTAGTGCACCTCATTAAGCAAACACATAGAGTTTGCAAGGACCAAGGTTTAAGCCACTGGCCCCACCTGCAGGAGGAAGCTGCGCTGTAAGTGTCTCTCTGTCTCTTTCCCTCTCTATCTCCTCCTCTCATTTCAGTTTCTCTCTGTCTCTATGCAATAATAAATTAAAAAAAATGTTACAAAATAAAAATAAAGGAAAGTCCTTGGCAAGTCCACCAGGAAAAGACTGTAGACACAGGAAGGGCCAGGTGCCTGAGATCCATCCCTGCTTGTTCCTAAATTCAACTCCTGATTTTCTACCCCCCGTCCCTCTTTTTTGCCTGTATGACACTCCCTGAAAAATGAAGGTGGAGGATGCCTTACTACTTCATAACAACTGTCTCCACTGTGTGGTTTGCTTGTTAATTAAATGAGCAGTTTTCCGTTTTGCAAAAGCTGGTGTGATGGTTTCACTTTCTTTTTTTTTTATTTTATAAATTTTTTTATTATCTTTATTTATTGGATGGAGACAGCCAGAAATCAAGAGGGAAGGGGGTGATGAAAGGGAGAGAGAGACAGAGAGACACTTGCAGCCCTGCTTCACCACTCATGAAGCTTTCCTCCTGCAGGTGGGGACTGGAGGCTTGAACCTGGGTCCTTGCTCATTGTAATACGTGTGCTCAACCAGGCCCCAGTTTCACTTTCTATAACATCATCAAGCAGTGGGGACATGCTCATGTTCAGAGTCCTAGCAATTCTCTTTGTACATTTCTCTCAAATTCATTCTTTGCTGCCTTTACTGCTCTACTTAATGGAAGCTTTTTTTTTTTTCCACCAAGGTTATTACTGGGGCTCAGTACCTGCATGTTGAATCCACTGCTTTTGAGGGCCATTTTTTTTTCTCTGTATTTGATAGGACAGAGAGAAATTGAGATGGGTGGGGAAGATAGAGACAGAGAGACACCTGCAGTGTTTGCTTCAATCTCATGAAGCTTTCCCTAACGCAGATGGGGATCAGGGGCTTGACCCTGTTCCTTGCAAATAGTAATGTGTGTGCTTAACCTGGTGTACCACTGCCTGGCCCCCAGAAGCACTTCATACAGGTTATTTATTTTTATTGATTTCATTATGAACGATAAATCCGTTGGATAAGAGGGGTGTAATACCACAAAATCCTCACCACCAGAGTTCTGTATCCCATTCCCTCCATTGGAAGCTTTCCTATTCTTTGTCCCTCTGGGATTAGGATCATTATGGGGTGCAGAAGGTGGAATGTCTGGCTTCTGTAATTGCTTCTCCACTAGACATGGGCATTGACAGGTTAATCCATATCCCCAGTCTGTATCTGTCTTTCCCTAGTGGGGCAGGGCTCTGGAGAGGTGGGGATATAGGATTCATTGGTGAGGTTGTCTACCCAAGGAAGTCAGGTTGGCATCATGGTAGCATCTGCAGCTTGGTGGCTGAAAAGTATTAAGATACAAAACTGAACAAATTGTTCAATAATCATGAACCTAAAGGAAAGAACATAACAGATGAGATTTGGACTCTCCATTTTTGGAAAAGTTAGGAAGTCTATTTTAGGTATATTCCAAGGGTCTCATGACTCTACTAATTCTTGCTTGAGCCCAACAGCTAACCTGCAGGTGGGATAAAGGTATTGTCTAGGGAGATGATGTCAGAGCTGGGAATAAGACTAGAATGCTAGATCAGGAAAGAGAGTAGCCCCCAAATATAGGAAAAGTATATAAATTCCATTAGCTATAAACCTCATAGATATGTTCTGAGGCCCATATTCAGCATAGGAACCTGTGTAACCTCTGCATCCCTGTAGGTCTGAGCTTGTATCCCATGGTCACAGCTAGGAACATTCTAGGCTGCACTTGTTTCAGGACCAGTCTTCCTTGAGTGGCAGAGCATGTTGACCCAGTCTCCCTTTGACAGTGGGGCAGTCTCTACCATTGTTGTTCCACAATGAGGGCAAGGTCCTGGAGAGGATCACAGGTGGATCCATTATGTTGTTCCTGATGGAGATGACCAGTGATAGTGGTAAGAGAGATCTGTTAGATGTCTAGGTCCATCATATCTGTGTGGGAATCCCAGAATTCCCTGAGTAGGGCCCCAAATTATGGGGTGGAGCATACAGGTTATTTTAGGTTATTTTAATAGCTTTCTAATCTCTGGTCCTTCTATATTCTAGCAGTCCCTCCTCCCTCATAGCCATGGGACATCTAAATACCCCTAACTTTCCCCTGCTGTGACTGTAGTGTCCTACTGTATCTTGGTCTCATAACCTCTGAATTTCCTTTGTCTGACAAACCCAATGCTCTCATGGAGTCCATAGCTCTCCCTGTACTCCCACTCCATTGCTTACATTCTAACTATATGATATGTCCCCAACACAGCCTGCCTAATGACCAGGTTGATCCCACCAGCCCTTGTGACTTTAGCTACCAACCCCTGTGACTTTAGCCACCAGCCCATGACTTAGTTCTTTCTCTACTACCTAGGTGGGCTCCAGCGAGTGCCTACTCCATCTGATTCCTATTACTATTTCTGTGTGCTTTAATTAGAGAGAGTATAAACTGCTACTCCCAGAATGTCATTAAACTTCATCAGAGCTTATTTTAAAAAAAAAATAGGGCTAATTAAACTGTTTTGCTCACTCAGACTGTCAGCTTCTCCTGGATACTCATAATGACTTTTAGACTTGGAGCTAACAATGTTCTACCTTTGAGATTTTAATGGTAACCAGAAATGTGTTTGAGAGAGAGAGAGAGAGAGAGAGGAAGAATGAGAGAGAGAGAGAGAGAGAGAGAGAGAGAGAGAGAGAGGAAGAATGAGAGAGAGAGAGAGAGAATGGTGAAGGTGAACTGAATCTCCACCCTCCTGATTTAGTGCTGTGCAGCACTTCTGAGAATCACTCCAGCACTAGTTTAGAATCTTGACGCCACACTGGCATCTTTTGGTGGACATGTGATCAGCCAGTCTTACAGGGAAGGACAGATAATGTGTCTGACTGTATTTCAAGGCCACCTTCAGCTCTTCTCTCCTCTGATGTTTCAGTGATTCACCACATTCGCACATTCAGGTTTTAGAATCATTAAGCTCTACTCCCAGTGGTCATTTCTCTGCAGGTCTTGGGTCAATAACAGTTTATAGCGGGGGCAGTGGTGGGGATGGGGGTTAGGTACTTGGCAATCTGTGCTCCTTAAAGCACAATAGATTTTGCTTACAGTGGTATAATAAAATTAGATTTTTATGATTTCTGGGAGCTGCCAACTGGTTCAGTTGGGAGTCTTTTGCTTTCTTCTTTTTTTTTCCATTTTTAAAATGTTTTTTAATTTTCTTTTTATAAATTTATTTCTTTATTGGGGAATTAATGTTTTACATTCAACAGTAAATACAATAGTTTGTACATGCATAACTTTCCCCAGTTTCCTATTTAACAATACAACCCCCACTATGTCATTTATCATCCTTCATGGACCTGTATTCTCCCCACCCATGCACCCCAGAGTCTTTTACTTTGGTGCAATATGCCAATTCCATTTCTGGTTCTACTTCTGCTTTCTTTTTCTGATCTTGTTTTTCAACTTCTGCCTGAGAGTGAGATCATCCCATATTCATCCTTCTGTTTCTGACTTATTTCACTCAACATGATTTTTTCAAGGTCCATCCAAGATCGGCTGAAAACGGTGAAGTCACCATTTTTTACAGCTGAGTAGTATTCCATTGTGTATATATACCACCACTTGCTCAGCCACTCATCTGTTGTTGGACACCTGGGTTGCTTCCAGGTTTTGGCTATTACAAATTGTGCTGCCAAGAACATATGTGTACACAGATCTTTTTGGATGGATGTGTTGGATTCCTTAGGATATATCCCCAGGAGAGGAATTGCAGGGTCATAGGGTAGGTCCATTTCTAGCCTTCGGAGAGTTCTCCAGACTGTTCTCCACAGAGGCTGGACCAATTTACATTCCCACCAGCAGTGCAGGAGGGTTCCTTTGACCCCACAACCTTTCCAGCATTTGCTGCTGTTACCTTTTCTGATGTATGACATTCTCACAAGAGTGAAGTGATATCTCATTGTTGTCTTTATTTGCATTTCTCTGACAATCAGAGACTTGGAGTATTTTTTCATGTATTTCTCGGCCTTTTGGATCTCTTCTGTGGTGAATATTCTGTCCAAGTCCTCCCCCCATTTTTGGATGTGGTTATTTGTTGTCTTGTTGTTGAGTCTGGCAAGCTCTTTATATATGTTGGTTATTAAACTCTTATCTGATGTATGGCATGTAAAGGTCTTCTCCCATTCTGTGAGGGGTCTCTTGGTTTGGGTAGTGGTTTCTATTGCTGTGAAGAAGCTTTTTAATTTGATGTAGTCCCATAGGTTTATACTTGCCTTAGTCTTCTTTGTAATTGGATTCATTTCATTGAAAATGTCTTTAAAATTTATGCGGAAAAGAGTTCTGCCAATATTTTCCTCTAAGTATTTGATAGTTTGTAGTCTAACATCCAAGTCCTTGATCCACTTGGAATTTACTTTTGTATTTAGTGAAATACAGTGATTCAGTTTCATTCTTCTGCATGTTTCAACCCATTGTTTCCAACAGCATTTGTTGAAGAGCCTCTGCTTTCCCCATGTAATAGTCTGAGCCCCTTTGTCAAAGATTAGATGTCCATAGGTGTGGGGTTTCTTCTTCTTTTTAAGTAGGCTGCTTTATGATTAGCATCTCACTGCTAATAATTAATTTTATTATGATGATTTGTAGCTGGGAGCAGTGTTTGGAGTGGATGAAAACAGAGGGCTTGGCATCTTGACTTTTCTCAGCTCAGGCCACTGCTGAGGGTGACGCATACAGCCATATGATCCAGTGCTAATTTGCCTGCACTGAAGCCAAAGAATGGTACTTGCGTAATCATTGGTGCCCTTGATATTCGTGTAACCTCAGAGTTTGGATATTATTTCTACTACTACCAAATAGCAGTTGGGGAAGTTCTCAGTACTCCCAATTCTACCCTGTTCACTGCTAAGAAACATGTGACAATCCGTTCCCATTTCTGTATCCTTTATAGGAAGAAGGTTGCTTCCCTCTTAGACTTCAGCTCATTTGTTGAAGGGAGGGATGTGATAAGACTTACCCATCAGGGAGTCAGGTGGCAGTGCAGCGGGTTAAGTGTGTATGGCACAAAGCACAAGTACCTGCATAAAGATCCTGGGTCGAGTCCCCGGATCCCCACCTGCAGAGGAGTCCCTTCACAGGCAGTAAAGCAGGTCTGCAGGTGTCTATCTTTCTTTCCTCCTATGTCTTCCCCTCCTCTCTTCATTTCTCTCTGTCCTATCTATAAATGACATCAATAACAACAACAACAACAACAACAACAACAACAACAAAAACCCAACAAGGTCAACAAAAGGGAAAATAAATTAAAAAAATATAAAAATATTAAAAATAAAAAAGACTTACCTATCCTTCGTTGAATCTGCAGATTGATCAAATGAAGATCAAAAAGCAGAGCTGGATTGAAGGTCTTAGCTTGACTTTTAAAAAAAAATTAATATTTATTTATTTAATGATTGATAGAGACAGAGAGAACTTGAGAAGAGTGGGAGACAGAGAAGAAAAGAGACAGACACCTGCAACTCTACCACACCACTTGTGAAGCTCTCCCCTTGCAGGTGCGGATCAGGGACTTGAACGTGGGTGGGTACTTGCACACTGTAACGTGTGTGCTTAACCAGGTGCACCAACACCTGGCCCTGGGAGAAGACATTTCTTCACCAGGCCAATGGCTTATTCTTTCTTGGTGTCATTCATGTACTTTCTGCAACTGAAAAGCCATTTCTTAGGCCATGCTAGAGTCTTCATGCACAGTGACAAGATTTACAGCACGTAGAGGGAAGAACATTGTGCGCCACCCCGTCACGATCACCAGGGAGACTGACAGGGTCATCTCCTCTGGACCTACATTCAGACTTCAAGGAAGCTGGGCAGAAGGACGGGAATGGGTCGACTCATTCTCCCCACGTTATTGCTACAAACAATTATACTGTCACAATTGATTAATAATGCTTTGGCAGTGCCTGATGGAAATAGAGAGTCAGAAGCACCCCCTCTCCCTTACACAGGGGCATATTTGAAAGTTACATTATGAAAGTGGAGAAGGTGGGTCAACATAGACGGACAAAAGAAGTCATGTTATGACTTGCCCCTCATAGAAACAATACAGAGATTGAGGCCTCCCTGGTACAAACTGACGTATTGAAACAAAGGAAGATTAATAGTTAAACTGTAACAGACCTAGATGAGCAGTGGTCCACGACTAGGCAAAGATCCGTATGCCCGCCATAGAAAATTAATGGTAGAGATAGCCCTCAGCAAAAGTCTAAAACAATTCTGGGTATGACCTCCCCTGAGAACAGAACGATACAAAGTATTGTACCCATTCTTTACAGTTATAGGGGAGTAACATGTAGCTTGCCAAAGCCACAAGACTATGATGTTTACTGTTACTTCTTTATGAGCTGGTTGCTTAGGCAACCTGAATGTAACCTGAAAAAAGTATAAAAGCTAATGCAGTTTCACTATTAAAATGAGTCCAGATTCACCCTCCAATAGAGTGTGGTGTCTATCTGTTCTCCCTCGCGCCAACTCCTGATCCACCTGGGAGGTTGCCTTCAAGACCCTTGACCCTCCTGCTGCTCATCCACTGTGGTGGTCTGCGACAACATTGTAACATTAAAAAAAAAAAAAAAAAACTTGAATTCTAAGGCCTTTTCCAATCTTGCCTGCTGGGATATATCCTGGACTGGGTGAACTAAATTCTTCCAGGGAGAGACTCCTAGAAAACACACAAGCCTAGAGAGCAATCTAGATTTTCATCTGTTGCCTTAGGGGTCAAGGAAATGAAGATAGAAAATGTTCTGCTTTATCTCTAGCCTTTTTTCTTATACACCTGACGCTGATCGTTTTATTTATTCTGTCATTTTCATTCAATTTTCTAAGATGTAAAATATTCAGATTATTCCTATTCACCATTAGGGTGATAGTCCAGCAGTCTAAACATGTGTTCATTTGAGCAACCACAACTACAATCAAGACAAAAGATTCTGCCACCCTGAAAATTTCCCTTGACTCTTGATAATCACTCTTCTGATATTTGGTCCTGTACTTCTACTTTCTCAAGAATGTCATTATTAATTTTTCTCATATGTACAATGTCAAGTTAATCCTTTATGTTTAGATAAGCAGTGTACTGGTTAACATCTTTTTTTTTATTTTTAAAAAAGAAACATTGACAAAACCATAGGATAAGAGGAGTACAACTCCACACAATTCTTACCACCAGAACTCCTTATCCCATCTCCTCCCCTGATAGATTTCCTATTCTTTAACCCTCTGAGAGTATGATTATAGCAATAACTATTTATTGCCTTCTTAAAATCTAAGACAGCAGGAACCTCCCGCTTCCTCTATAGAGCCTATATTTCCCCCAGTCCAGGAACCTCTGGGGTGGGACTCACTTTCCTGCATGCTTCTCTCAATTCATACCAAATTATATTGCATCTGCTGACCCCAGCCTAATCAATGCAATGAGTACCACCTCAGCATGCTTCACTTCAGACTGTGTCCATAGAGGTCAGCCATGGAATGGTCAACCCTTCAGCCTCATTACTCGGGTGAGACTTTTCCTTTCATAGGATTCTCTAATTCCATTCCAGGCAGTTCACTTCCTAACAAAGTCCCAAAACCTAGATATAAGGTCCCATGAGATAGGGTATATGTTCACGTGTAACCGTAAATTAGGGCAAAATATATACCTGAAAGCAAAAGTACACAATAGTCTGTAGTGAGTCAGTATAAAGTTCATAATAAAATAGTGTCTAGAATTAGAATTAGATACCCTCCTCACCTATTTCCTATTATACTTCCCTTACTCACTCCCAAGCTATCTTTATCAAAGCAAGGACTGCAAAAGCTGAATAAGGGCAAGAGCCTGACATACTTTAACAATGACTCTTTAGTCACTATCATGCCACCCCATCAGCTGGGGCCCTAATTGGGGAATCCTCAGATTCCCAAACAGGCATAATGGACTTAGACCTCGAATAAATCCCTCTCTCCATTGTTACCAGTGGTCATTCCTATCAGGAACAGCACAATAGACCCCTTTGTGGGCCCCCATAGTACCTTGCCTTCAACTTGGATCAACAAAGCTAGAGAATGTTCCATCCTCCAAAGGGAGGCTGGACAACATATTCTATGCTACACCTGAGGAAGATGGGTCCTGATATTGGGGCAGCTTGGAATGTTCCTACTCATGACCACAGAATGTGAGCTCAGTTCTACAGGGATGCAGAGGTCACATAGACTCCTAAGCTGAATATGGGCCCCAGATCACATCAAATCAATGGGGTTTATAGTCAACAATATTTATACCCCTTTCCCATATTTGGGTGCTACTCTCTTCCCTAATCCAGCTTTCTTGTCTTTTTGCTAGCCATGACATCATCTCCCCAGACAATAACTTGGATCCACCTGCATATCAGATTTCAGGTTAGGGGGAAAAAAGAAAACAAAAAACTAGTATAGCCACAGGCCCTTTGGAATATAACTGAAATGCCTACTAGCTATCTACAAAATGGAGGACCCCCCCAACTCTTCATCTGCACTATTCCAGCCTTTAGGTTCATGATTAGTCAACAATTTGTTTGGATTTATGTTAACTCTCTTTTCAGCCACCAGGTTCCAGATACTAGCATGATGCCAACCTGACTTCCCTGGTTCATAGAAGGTGGAAGGGAATGTTCCTCTTTCTTCAATCTTTTGTAAGAGCTTTAAGAATATATATATTAACTGTTTTCCTAAAGGTTTTGTAGTACTCATTTATAAAGCCATCTGGTCCAGGACTTTTGTTGTTGGGAAGATTCTTAGTAACTGTTTCAATTTCTTTGTCTGTGATTGTTCCTTTTAGGTTTTGTAGTTTTTCCTGGTTCGGTTTTGGAAGGGTATATGTTTCTAGGAATTCTTTCATTTCTTCCAAATTTTCTATCTTGGGGGCATATAGTTGTTCATAGAAGCCTCACATTATTTTTTGGATTTCTGTGCTGCTTGTTGTGATATCTCCTTTTTTGTTTGCAATTCTATTTATTTGAGTCTTCTCCCTTTTCTTCCTAGTGAGTCTGGCTAAGGGTTTGTCAGTTTTGTTTATTTTTTTAAAGAACCAATAATTGGCTTCAGTGATCTTTTGTATGGTTCTCTTATTTTCAATGTTCTTTATTTCTGCCCTAATTTTTAGTGATTTCAGTCCTTTTAGTTGCTTTAGGTTTCCTTTGTTCCTCTTCTTCTAAGTCTTTAAGGGAAATTACTGGTTCATATGTGAGGTCTATTTCTAGACTTGTGTTTTTCTCTTGCAGCCTTTTGGATCCTTTCTTTATCCCTACTTCTTGTCATTGTAACTATGATATCTCTTGGTGTCTTCAGGTCTGGGTTGATTCTGTTTGGGACTCTCTGGGCTTCTTGAACCTTAATTTTCTTTCTGTTGTTTAGGGCTGAGAAGTTTTCTTCTTTTATTTCCTCTAGGGTGTTTTCTTCCCCTTCCTCTATTTCTTCCTCTGGTAGGCTAAGTATGCAAGTATTGCTTCTTTTGAGTTCATCCCATATATCTCTGTTGATGTTTTCAGTGTCTCTAAATCTTTTTTTTTTTAAGCTCTTTTTACCCCCTTCTTAGTTTTCTCTAGCTCATCCTCTGTCTGGCTAATTCTGTTTTCTACTTTCCCTGCCCTTAGCTTCCTTCTTCAGTTCAGATAATTTTTTTTGTTTTGTTTCTTTTGTTTTGTTTACCTTGTTTAATTACACTATTAGCTTGTTCTGCTAGTGGCCTTTTAGCTGAGCTATTTCAGCTTTCAATTCTGTAATTATCTTGAGGTATTTTCCTTGAGGGCCTCAATTGTTGTTTCCTTATTTCTGTTAGCCTTTTCCTCCATAGCTATACTCATTTCTGTGATTAATAGGTCAATTAATGTTTGGATATCTCCCTTAGTTGTAGTTGCTTCTGGCTTACCTAGAATTTTTTTCTGAGCTTTTGTCTTGACTCATTGCTATAGCTGATTCAGTTGCTTTTGATTTGGCCATATTTTTTTATCGGTGTGTTTTGTATTTTTGTGCCTTGGCTATTTATGTTTAATTGTTGTGTTGAGTGAGGAAAGCCCCACTAAACCAAAGGTCTCTTACAACTGAGGTCACAAACTTTAGCAAATACAACAGCAACAACAAAAGTGAGGATTAATGCAGTTCACCCAAAAACTTTTAGCTACAAAAACTCTCCCCACCAAAAAGAAAAAAAAAAAAATAGAAGAAGCAAAAACAAAACAACAATGATTGGAAAAAAATACAAAGCAAGAACAGACAATTACAGAGATCCACTATCAAACATAAATTTAAGATTGTGGTAAAGGAGAGGAAATAAAGGAAGAGAGAGAGTGAGAGATAAGAAAAAAAGAAAAGAAAAGCTTACCATGTCAGTCTTCTTACACAAGATAGATTACAGATATGTATAAGTGTTTACAGCAAATACAGGAGCAAAGGCTAAAATTTTCAAATCAGAGAGAAGGAAAGAAAAAGAAATGAGGGGAAGAGAGAGAGTGAAGAAAAAAAATTTTACTACCACATTAGAAAGCACCACCAGTAAATGCAATGCACCAACAAGCCAAGGCTGATTTTGGTCAGAGGAATGAGAAGGGAAAATAAACTAATAGCAATGAAAAACAAACAAACAACAACAAAACCCCAAGCAAGCTAACAACAGCAAGAACAAAAAGCCAAACCAAAACAGAACAACAAAAAAGACAAACAAAATAGTAATAATAATAACCCCCCCTAAAGATCTGTACTTTAAACTATTCCAGATTGTCTACCCTAAACTCCTCACCTTCCTAAACAAAGCAAAAACAATTGCAAAAAGCAGCATAAGCTAAAGAGCTAGAAGGAAGAAAAAAAGATAGCTAGGGCATAATGTTTTCATGGCCCCAGAAGAGGAAAAAAATTGGTCAAGGAAGCTGACCAATCAGAAAGAGTTCCATCCCCCTAAAAGAGAGAAATAAGATTTAAAAAAACAAACAACAAACTAAAAGCTAACCCCTTTTGATCACTCCAGGCTGATCCTGGAATCTTGAGAATGAGGTTGTCTCCACAGGAGGCCTCTTTGTCTGTGGCTGGTTCCCTTACCCCTCTGGAGTAAGGGAGTTGGGATGGAGGGAGGCTTACAGAGGAATAATTTTAACTCACAGAAACTCTGGTCAGTGTGCCTAGTCCTTTTGTAGCCATTCCAGTTTATATTTGATCTGCAGCTCTCTTCCTTGGCTCCACTTTGACCTCTCTTATACAATTCTTCCACTACTGGCATGGAAATCTTGCTCTCTTCTTGGCATTTTCTGGTTTCAAGCAGCTTCTTTACAGAGAGAATGTCAGGAGATGTCATCAAGCCACCATCTTGGCTCCACCCCCACTAGCTGACATTTCATGATTACTTACTACAGTTTTAAATTTTCCTTATAAAAGAAAGTAGTCTCTTGTCAAAGAGTGATATCAAATTAAGGATGAGTGGAACTTTATAATTTAAGCTTTTGCTAGTAAGTTTGACTTTAAATACTGTGATCTAGGGATATGAGTCACACCATTTTTGCTTTTGAACTTTAGATGTTCCTTGGTGTCTGATAGATGAACAATTTAAATGTCCTAAACATTAAAATACTTATTTATTTATTTATTTCCTTTTGCCACCTGGTTATGGCTGGAGCTCAGTGCCTACTCAGCCAATCCCCTGCTCTTGATGACCATTTCCCTTCCCTTTTTTTTGTTAGTAGAGGTAAAGAGTAATTGATAGGGAGGGTAGAGATGGAGGGGGGAAAGAAAGACACCTGCAGAAGTGATTAACTGTTATTTAAGCTTCCCCCATAAAGGTGAGGACTGGGAACTTGAGCCTGAATCCTTACACAGGGTAACATGAGCTTCCTACCAGGTGTGTCATTGCCTCTTCCCCATCTGTTCTAGACATTTAAAAAGAACATATATTCTCAGCTTGAAAGTGCACAAGCTTTACTGTATTTTTAAACTAGATCTAGCATTAAGATATTCTAAATATTGCTTTTTTTTTTGCCTACTTATCCTACCAGAAATGGAGTTTGGATATATATTGATCTTCTACAGCTAACAGTTTGCACATATATGTACACATACATATATAGTAGATGTTGACATATATTTTAATGTACTTGCATTTGGTGCATATTCATATCTCCCTTATGTATGCTATCTGAAAAATGAATGTAAATGACCTTATTTTCTAATGAATGACATTTTCCTTGGACCCTATTTCCACAGACAATATATTTTTTAAGAAGTTGGAAGTTATTTACTTTAAATTATATTTTTATATACTCACATACACATTGTCAAAGGCTGTGTTTGAATCGCCAATCCCTTGAGTAGAAATCAACACATAAGATCACAGTAAAAGGGTTTTTTTTTTGAACAAATGAATTAATTATTTTCTATTATACTTGCCTTTATTTTTTGGTCTTAAATGTAAACAAATTGGTATTTATGTAGGCTTTTCTTTTAAATCTTCAACCCTTTGTTTTATAGTGGTTTATAGAATTTGTTTCCCACCTAATCATAGTGATATTTGTCTTTTTTCAAAGAATTCTCATTCGTTGCTGATATTATTATGGGTATTCTTACTTAATTATCCTAATTTTTCTATTTGCTTTGATTAGTTCTTCCTTGATTGTTCTTTAAGAACTTTGTTTCTCCTCTCCAACCTTCCTTCCACACCTCCTATCTCTCTCTACTTTGAATGATCAATTTTCATATACATGTATTCCTTTTCAAGGTCTGGAAGTCATGTATTCTGTTAAATTTAATTATATACACTGGTGAAATAATAAATTAATCAAGACTACCTGGTTTGTAAAATTTGTAGGAAGAAGTGAACAGCTGGATATGGGGTGCAGAGGGTCAGAATCATAGAAGAAACCATTCCTCGTGGGAGACGTGCTAACTATACGCCTTGTCTTGATGCTGAATGCGAGCAACTACTAAAGCAGTATGATGAGTCGGGCGACCCAGATGTGGCTGACCATCTCATTGCCTCCCTGGATGCAGCACATCAAGCCCGCTGGCAACAACTCACGGAAAGTCTGAACTTCACCCACTCAAGTAGGAAGGCCTGGAAGCTTCTTCACAGTCTGGGTGCCGGTAGCCAACGCCCTCCCGTCTCCCATCCTCCTGTATCTCCAAACTCAGTGGCCAGTCACCTAACTCAAGTTGGATGTGCTAAGATCAACCCAGTCTGGAAAAGAGAAATTTCCCATGAGTGGTCATCCCACTTCCGTTTATCTTTCCATCTCCAAAACTCTCTCCCTTTACACTGTCTGAACTGGAAGACGCTTTGAAGAGGGTTAAACCGGGAACAGCTGCTGGATATGATAACATCACCCCAGAACTCATTCTTAACCTGGACCCCACGGCAAAGAAGTGGCTCGCTTCATTTCTGTCCCACATCTTGGAATCTAAGTCTATGCCCAAAGTTTGGCATCGTGCGAAGATAATAGCGGTTTTGAAACCAAAGAAAGACCCAACACTGGCCGCCAGCTACAGACCAATTTCTCTCCTCTCTGTGTGTTACAAACTCCTTGAGAGGCTGCTTCTGTCACGTATTACAGAGAAATTCCTATCACCCGCCCAAGCTGGTTTCCGCCCAGGAAGATCTACCTGCGAACAAGCCCTGGCCCTCTCAACTTACATTGAAAATAGATTCCAGAAGAATTTAAAGACGGGTGCTGTCTTTGTTGATCTCACAGCAGCCTATGACACGGTTTGGCACCGTGGTCTCCTAGTCAAGATCTCAAGATGCCTGCCTCCATGGGTGGCCAACACTGTATCGTTTCTTCTCCAAAACAGAAGATTCAGGGTGCATCTGGGTGACAAGTCTAGCAGATGGAGACTTGTCTCAAGTGGCCTCCCCCAGGGCTCTGTTCTGGCTCCTACGCTATTTAATATTTACATCAATGACCTCCCAGAAACTTCTTCAAGGAAGTTCATCTACGCCGATGACATCTGCTGTGCAACTCAGGCATCCAAGTTCGACATCCTCGAGGAAACACTCACGAAAGATATGTCTCTGATATCTGATTACTGTAAAAAAAAATGGCGACTAATCCCTAGCACTGCAAAAACGGTATCATCTGTTTTCCATCTACACCATGCCTCGGCCTCGCGTGAGCTTAATGTGCAGCTCGGTGATACGAGAATCCGGCATGAAGCCCAGCAGTCTATCTTCGCGTTACTCTCGATCGCACTCTGTCATTTCACGAACATCTCATAAAAACTGCAGCAAAGGTGGGCGCGAGGAATAACATCATTGCAAGACTGGCCAGCTCCTCATGGGGCGCGAGCGCTTCCACACTACGATCATCATCTCTGGCATTATGCTATTCCACTGCAGAATACTGTGCCCCAGTATGGTTTCGTAGCCCCCATGTCCACTTGGTCGATTCCAAATTATATTCCTCCATGAGGATAATTTCTGCAACCATCCGTTCCACCCCGGTTCCATGGCTGCCAGTTGTTAGCAACATCGCCCCACCAGATAGTCGTCGGGATGCCGCATCATTAAGTTCATTTCCCACGTCTACGCTCGACCGGACCTGCCAATATACGTGGATATCTTCGCCCACCCTGTCCAACGCTTGACGTCTCGTCACCCAATCTGGTCCCCTATGCTTACACTGAACTTCTCTGTTCCAGACTCTTGGAAACAGAGTTGGCAGTCAGCTGAGGTAAAGAACAAACACCTCATCACAGACCCCTGCAAGCGTCAACCCGGCTTTGACCTAGCACGTTATGATTGGGCCCTCCTCAATCGCTATCGAACAGGCCATGGCCGGTGCGCCGCTATGTTCCATCGCTGGGGAGCCAGAGACGACCCGAACTGCCCCTGTGGCTACAGACAGACTATGACCCACATAGTCAACGACTGCCACCTCTCCAGATTCAAAGGAGGTCTCGAAATTTTACATCAGGCTCAACCTGACGCTGTTGACTGGCTACGGAAGAAGGGCAAATGCTAGAAGAAGAATAGAAGAAACTGCACTTGTAAACAATGTTTGGGATCATTTCGCTCTTACCAGATATGATATAGAAGTTTGACAATTGACTGGAGCAGAATGTTGGAGTTTTGGGCTCCATTTTTCACTAGAGATATGAGCTTTTTTGTTTGTTTGTTTTGTTTTTAGATAGAGGCAGTGAGATAGAAATAGACAGAGTGAGAGAGAGAGAGAGAATGAGAATGATGAAACTATAGCACTAAAGTGTCTTTCAACTCTGTGGGGTCTGGGCTCCAACAGTAATGTACAAAGCAAAGTAGTGCCCTATTTCTCCAGCCTGCTAGCTGTATGACTTTGAACCAACGATTCATTCTGTTTTTCTCCATTTCCTTCACCTGTGAAATGAGGGTAATAATAGTATTTACCACTTTGGAGTATACAGTGCTTAGTGGAACATTCAGTTGGTGTTGGTAAGTATTTGTCATTAGAAAATGTATACTTTCGGTTGTAAGTATCTATTGTTGGCTTTAATATTAAATTCATTTGTTGCTTTAAAATAAATTACTAATAAGAATGTTAACAAAAAAGAAAATTAGGAAGTTGGGTAGTAGCGTGGCAGGTTGAGCACACATGGTGTGAAGTGCAAGGACCAGCATAAGGATTCTGGTCAGAGCCCCCAGGTGGTGAAGTAGGTCTGCAGGTGTCTATCTTTATCTCCCCCTCTTGGTCTTCCCCTCCTCTCTCCATTTCTCTCTGTCCTATCCAACAATGACAATAATAACTACAACAACAATAAAAAAAAACAACAAGGGGAACAAAAGGGAAAATAAATAAATAAAATTTAAAAATTTAAAAAATAAAGACAGAAGAATATTAAAATAGCTCTTGGAGAATATTAAGTCTATAGGAAGAACAAATCCCAAGAACAGAACATGAACAAAATAATTCAATAATTAAAATCAAAGAATAGACCTCCTCCCAAAATGTTTACAAGGGTTTTTTTTTTTTCTTCAATATTATACAGAGAGGATTTTTTTAAATTGCCACTAGGGTTATTGCTGGGGTGCAACTATTAACCTACTGCCCCCAGAAGCCGTTTTTTTTCTTTTTCTTTCTATTTTGTTTGATAGGAGAGACAAGTTGAGAGAGGAGAGGGAGATGAAGAGTGGAGGGAGAGAAAGAAAGACATCTGCTTCACCACTCCTGAAGCATCCCTTCTGAAGGTGGGGAGCTGGGTTCAAACCTGAGTCATTGTGCATTATATGTGTCCTTTACTAGGTGTCATGTAATTAAGGGCTCCTACAAAGAAGATTTTCTTATGTGTGCCACTTTAACAAGTAGAGATAAGGTCAATGGAGATCCTGAAGGCTTCTAGAGAAACTGTCACTATCATCTTAAAGGATGAAAATTACCCACCTTCTGCATCCCATAATGACCCTGGGTCCATATTCCCAGAGGGATAAAGAATAGGAAAGCTATCAGGGAGGGGAGGGGATACGGAGTTCTGGTGGTGGGAATTGTGTGGTGTTGTACCGCTCTTATCCTATGGTTTTTGTCAGTGTTTCCTTTTTATAAAAAAAAAATTTCAAAAAAGGAAATTATGAAGACTTTAGGTCATCTCCAGAAATAATCTTTTTATCAGAGAAACTGATTAGAGCAAACATCTGGAGCATCTGGTTTTGTCATATGAGTCTGAGTTTCTTGTACTGTGAGGCTCCTCCTCTCTCTTTTGAGCCCAGGGCACTACTCCACAAAATATAAACCCCCAGTTGGTCTTGCTTTGTAATTTAAAGTATTGACCTGTGGAACTATGCCCAAAACTGGGTCTCTATGCAGTTTTCACAAAGTGAGGAGTAGACTAGATCAGAATAGCTAGTTCGGGTGATTCTTAACTCCATATGGAAATAAGAAAAAAAGAGAGAAAGGAAGAGAATTGTCCAAAAGTTTTATTTAAAAAAAGAAAAAAAGAATTCTATGTGTATGTGTGTTATGGAGGTGGAAATGTACTGAACATATGTTGAGGAGTGGGAGGGAGGAGCCCACTTTTAAAATGCTTTTTTTTTAGTGGTTTAATCTTGTGACTGTATTACCTATTCATAAAATTAGATTAAAGCATCTATGATAAATGATGCCAAAGTTATACGGAAAATGTGAAAAATGTAGTTTATCCTCACTCTAGTATTTGCATTTTGGGCAAGTTTCATTTTCAGACACTGAGACTCTCTTTAATCCAGAGTTATTTTAGCTTATACTTGGGAACTGTAGCCACTCACAGATATACCTCATAGGCTGTGTAGCATACTTGCCCATCATTTCCCAGAAGGAGAGACTGATTTCAATAAGTTTCATCAGGAACATGACCCATCCTATTGGAGATATTTTAAATTATAATGCATGACTCATTTTTTCATTGCATTTAAGATCAAATATATATATTTGTCATCACTGTAATTCCATTGCTCTAAGCTGGCCTTTCCAGATAGAAAGAGAAAGGCAGAGGAGGGAGAAAGAGAAAGACAACCTAGCACCAAAGCTTCCTTCAGGGCAGTTGTGTGCATGGCAAAAGAGATTAAATCTCTCCACCCACCTTTTTTTTTTCCTGCCACCAGGGATATTGCTAGGGCTCTGTGCTTTCAAAGATCCACTACAGTTCCTGGTGGCCATTTTCTTCTTTTATTCTCCTTCCCCTCCCCTTACATTTTTGATAGATGGTGTGAGAGAGAGAGAGACACCTGCAGCACTGCTCTTCTGCTTGGAAGTTTCCTCACTACAGGTGGAATCTGTGGACATGAGCCCAGGGTCTCACATGTAGTAATGTATCTGTTCTGTTTGGTGCACTATCACCTGGCTCTGAGATTGAATTTGTTTTTTAGACAGTTTTGTTATTTTTTTTCTCTTTTTAGTCATGTTTATTTATTTACAAAAAGGAAACACTGATAAAACCATAGGATAAAAGGGGTACAACTCCACACAATTCCCACCACCAGAACTCTATATCCCATCCCCTCCCCTGATAGCTTTCCCATTCTTTAGCCCTCTGGGAGTATGGACCCAAGGTTATTGTGGGATGCAGAAGGTGGAAGGTCTGGCTTCTGTAATTGCTTCTCAGATGGACATGGACTTTGGCAGGTTGGTCCATACTCCCAGCCTGTTTCAATCTTTCCCTAGTGGGATAGGGCTATGGGGAGGTGGGGCTAGAAGACACAATGGTGAGGTTATGTGTCCAGAGAAGTTAGGATGGTAGCATAACAGTGTCTGCAATTTGGTGGCAACTTGGTAAGATATGAAGCAGAACAAATTGTTTAATAAGCAGGAATCCAAAGATATGGATAAAGCAGATAAAATTAGGGGTCTTCAGGTGGGAAGAAGTTAGAAGTTTATTTTCAGTAGAAACAACCTTGTTTTTATTTTCATGGGTACATTTCCCTGTTTTAAGCATTTCCAAAAGGGCTTGACCTATAAAAAGAAGTGCTCTTGTAGAGATTTAAAAGCTTTCAATATAAAGGAACTAAGTTAATAGAGTATCAAGCATAGGCTATGACTGCAGAATGCCCATTTCTCTGAAATACATGAATGTAAATAAATTGTGAAAATTAATTTCCTGTGAAAGTATCTGAGTGATAGCTACCTTCTTTATGATACCTACTCTTAAAAAATATTATAAACTCTTAAATAACTGTCCTTATCATCATGTATTTTGATGTCAAGTTTTGATAACCACACACTAATTGATGATGAGAAAAAAGTCATAAAGTTGTTTAATGAAACATTTTTAAATCATCAGAAACTAAAGCTTTAGTCCAGAAAATGTTTGATTAACATATAGCATAGTGCAAGGGGGCAGGCTAGAGTCAGTTTAGAACCCAGGTCTCCTAATCCATGTATCTGAAACCATGTGCTGTGTCTTTTCAAGCTCAACCTAGTTAGATTTTTTTCTGCTATCTAGAAATGCTTGTGAGCACTCCCCTTGAACCCCCAGTGAATTTCACAGAATGTCTCCTTTTATTTTATTTTTTATTTTCCCTAGTAGCCTTTCTAAAATTTCTATTGGGAGGTTAACGGTTTATATAGTATAGTCTTTAATATACAGGCACAGCCTCTCATCTCACCTTGACTGGTGTCTAGGAGACATCAGGACCTCGGTGTCCCAACATCTTGTCCCTTTCCCTCCTTTCTCTTTTCTTCCAGATTCTTTAGCTTGGTAGCATATAGTTCTTTGTAAGAGTGTTGCATGATTTTCTGGATTTCTGTGGTGTCAGTTGTGATATCTCCTTTACAATTCTATTTATTTGAGTCTTTGCCCTCCCTTTTTTTTACTGAGTCTGACTAGGAGTTTGTCAATTTTGTTTAATTTTTCAAAGACCTAACACTTGGCTTCACTGATCTTTTGTATGGTTCTCTTATCTTTGATGTTGTTTATTTCTGCTCTAATTTTAGTGATTTCCATCCTTCTGGTTGCTTTAGGGTTCCTTTGTTCCTCTTCCTGTATGTCCTTAAGCCATACAGTAAGGTGATTTATTTGAACTTTTTCTTGTTCTCTAATGTGTGCTTGTATGGCTATGAGTTTCCCTTTCAGTACTGCTTTAGCTGTGTCCAAAATGTTTTGATAGTTTGTGTCTTCATTTTTATTTGTTTCCAGGAACATTTGAATTTCTTGCTTGAGTGCCTCTTTGTTGTTGAGTTTCTAAATTTTATGACCTTTAGTAATTTTCTGTTTGTTGTTGAATGTTAGCTTTACTCCACTGTGGTCTGAGAAGATGCTTGGGATAATTACAATGCTCTTGAATTTGATACTGTATTTGTGCCCTAATATATGGTCTATCCTTGAGGATGTGAAAAGAATGTGTAATCACCATTTATGATACCATCCTGACTTCCCTGGGCACATGACCTCACCATTGTGTCTTGCAACCCCACCTCCCCATAGCCCTATCCCACTAGGGAAAGACATAAACATGCTGGCAGTATGGATCAATCTGCCAAAGTCCATCTCCATCAGAGAAGAGGAGGAAAAAGTGACACACATATATAATAATAGTAATAATAAAATAAAATAGAGTAAAAAAGTCCTAACAGTCAACCTGTATCTTGGACCACTCCAGATTGGCTTCACACAGTCTGGTCTCCTTCCTAAACCAAGCAAAGACAACCAATTATAAGAAGTATCAAACAAACAAACAAAAACCCTCCAGCTAGTGTTTCCCAGGCAGGGCTGAGGTCCTGATTGGTAAGGTATTCTGTCATGCAAATAGACAAATAGAGCTCCAGCCCCCTTCAACAAGAAAAGAAAAGGAAAAAAAAGGCTTGGAATGACACCCCTGCTCAGCCCAGAATCTTGGTAAAGAAAATAGCTCCACAAGAAGCCTTCTAAGAGTAGCTGGCCAGCCCCAGTGGAGGCTGGTTTTGGGGTTGGGAGGAAGGATGAGTTCAGAAATAGTCAAGCCTAAGATTTTCCTTTCTTTGGCCTTTTGGCCTCTGCCAGCCCAAGAGTGAGTTATAGGACACTTTTTTGGTGTCACCCTGACCACCCCTTGCTCCCTCTTCCCACTGATGGCCCAGATATCCTATCCTCTCCAGAGTATCCCAGGTTGAAAACTGCTTTTTTTTTGGAGCTCACACCAGGTATTGTCTCCAAGTCACCACCTTAAACTAATGTTAAGACTACTAGCTCCTGAAGTTCCTTTCGAAATACTTTTTAAAAAAAATTTTAATTTGATAAGACAGAGAGGGAAATTTAGAGGGAAAGAGAGAATGAGAGAGAAAGAGAGACACTTGCATTATTACTTCACCACTGGTGAAGCTCTTCCCCATGCAGGTGGTAACCAAGGGCTTGAACCTAGGTCCTGCAGATGGTAACATGTACATTGTACACTCTACCAGTTGTGTCACTGCCTGGCCCCAAACCCTGGAGTACTTATGATTGCATCATGAACATTAAGAAATACAGAAAAAAATAAACAAAGGGCTTTTTTTTTTCACTTAGAAATTAAACACATCATTCCTAGAAGACCTGTACAACAAGGTCACAGGAAAAAATGAGAGCAAGAGTGAAGCTGGGGTTCTGCTTTTATTGAAACTGAAGTTGTGAGGGGGGTCTAAACTTTTAAGGACTCAATATTTACTGGAGTATTAATCTATTTTTAAAGTTTCTCTTCTTTTTTTTTTGATAAAATAGGAAAATTGAGAAGGAAGGGGTTGATAGAGATGGAAAGAGAGAGAGACCTACTTCACCACTCATGAAGCTTCCCCCCTATGTGGGGACTGGGGTTTGAATGGGGGTTGTTGTGATTGATAACTAAGTTGTGTTTTCAACTGAGTGAGCCCCCTGCCCTACTGGTGTATTTTAATAATAAGTACAGGCATTTGGAAAGTGTAAAGAGAGACACAAAAGAAGAAAAGGGAAAGGAAAAAATATATAAGTCAACCTTTATTGATTAGTTATTTAAGTCAATCATAATCTGTAAAATAGAGGAATTTTTTAGATAGTAAAATAAAGGCAACCTGGCTTTTGTTTAATAATGTAATGGGCTATGTCTATATTGAGAACATCAAGAAGTAAGGTAGACACTTACATTTTTAAAAAAATGTCACCTGGCTAAGCATTTATGTTTATATAAAAGCATAGGTACACACCACCCATATTTTTTGAAAAGCTATTTATGAGATGTGAAAGTTGCTTTTTTTTACTATGATGGTCTTTGATTATTCCACTTCAATTATTGGATAAAAATTTTCAGTCTTCTGTATCTAAGAATGAGAACAATAGAAAGGAACCCGCCCCCTGATATTTCTCTAGTAACTGCTGCTATGTCAATCTTTTAACTGAAAACAGATGCTTTTGTAGAAATGATGTCAGTGTTCACAAATTAAAATAAAAAAACCTTTTTTAAAAAAATTTTCAACCTATCTTAGACCCAGAATTTTTTTTTTTTTGTAATGCTTTATTGCACCATCACAATACCCTTTGATGAATGCTTAAAACAAACGAACTAGACAACTTCAAGGGCACTGTGACATGAAAGGAAAACTAAAATGGATTTAGAAGTGCATGAGTGATGATGCTGGTCAAGGTCTTCTTTATCTCAGAAATTGCTTTATTTGTGAGGGGAAGTTGAAAGGTATGAAAAGGAAAAGGAAAAATATTTTTGTTAAACAAATTTATCTCCCCCACTTACAGGTGGAATTTTTTTTGAGTGGTGAAGCAGGGCTGCAGGTATCTCTCTGTCTCTCTTCCTGTTTATCTCCCCTTACCCTCTCAATTTCTAGCTGTGTTGTTAAAGTTCCAGCAGGCTGGACTAGTGTCCCAGTGGTAGACAGAGACAGAGACTCAGGGACACACGGCTGGGTTGAGAAGCAGCAGTTTAATCTTTATTCATGAGCAGGCAAATCACCACACCATGTGCTTCCCCATCATTCTCCCTTTGCGGCTGCTGCTGGGACTCTGGACATCCTTAGCATAGGGGGCCGGGGAGAAAGAGGGGCACGAAACTAGCAAGGGCCAAACCAATTCTCTCAGAGGTGGGGGGAAAGGGGAGCAAACCAATATGAAACATACCAAATTCCCCCTTCTGTTTTTAACTAAATAACCACAGTATCAGGGGTGTGGGGTGAACAGAAACCTATATCGTACAGGCATTTTCAAAAAAGAAACTGGCACAAACATGGAGAAACATGTAAGCGAGTAACAAGAACCAGTGTGCTGCCAAGGGAAGGCCTGAGGGGGACATTTTTTGCCTCTGTGGGCAAAACTTTATCAGCTTAAAAAAAAACATTTCCTGCCTCTGGGGGGTGTTACTTGCCTCAACAGGCATTTTCTAGCATGGGGGGAGGGTGAGGCCTAGAGTCCCAAGGCATGGCTGCAGTCAGTCTTTGAGAAACCCAGCAGCATAAGGGAAGCTGCTAGTTTTGTGCAAAGTGTCCAAGGTGTACCAGCGAGTCTGATAGAAGTCCAAAGCAGATGTCCACCAAAGAATTGCCAGGGGGTGAATTGTTGTACGTCTGTCTCAATGGGGAATGTCAGCCATCGGAATTCTGCTTTTCTGTAGAGAACTTGACAGCTGCAATTCACTTACTTATGAAACAAAACTTGTAGCAGGTTAGAAGTTTACCACAATTGATAAGTCTATCACAATTGGAAGTCCCTTCCAGCATGATTCCAAGGTTATTTACAGTTCAAACAATTAAATGTGGAAAGGCAAACATGAACCATAGAAAGAAAAAGGCCGCAGGCATGAGAATTATTAGCATAACCATAGCAACCTAACATTTCTAATTGAGAAGGAATTTGAGACTTTTACATATCAACAATGTCTTTTTAACCTTTTGTTACATCCATTCAAGATGGAGACACACCCTAGGTGTGCGCAGGTTTTTTTTTTTTAGACCAACTTAGTTAAAATATATTGATTAACTAATTTTTACCTCAGACTTTAAATGTAAGTTAATTTTATCTTTATGAGAATTACATTGAAAACCTTTTTCATTTAACTTTGCCTGGTAAGAATTTAGCCTTAAAGTTACATTTTTAACCTTAAAGTTACTGTTTACCAAACTTTAAACACACACATAAACATGGTCATTAATACACAAGGAGAGAAACCTTTGTTATGAAGACATGTCATTTTAAACACGAACTTAGATCTGTACTGTCTTAGTTGTTGTTGGGGGGTCACCATCCAGAGGTGGGGCCTCCCGCGCAGCTCCACTTCTAGGAATTGTAGGTTGTGATCTCTGCACAAATCTCTGCATATTCTAGCTCATCTGCCTTCAGACCCAAGCTGAGGATCTCGGCCAGGGGGCCCAGTTTTGACAGGGAGCCCGCGGTCTCTGGGGGGGTTCAGGATCTGCCCAGACTTCATAGCAGGAGGGCGGGTGGGCCAACCATGCAGAAGGCACGGGCTGAGGTGCCATGGGGTGGTGGCCAGGATAGGCTGCCTCAGCCCTGCCCCACGGCCCTGCCATGTTGGCTGAGCAGCGTGGAGGGAGCCGGCGCCCAATGCCCCATGCCACGTGGTGGAAAGCCAGCTCATGCGGGCTGGCGTTGGGCTCCTGCGGGCTGGCGTTGGGCAGAAACCACAGAGTGGTCCAGAGATAAATGTTCCAGAAACAGCGAAACAGTCTTGTGAAGAAAGGGCAGAGGCTTTGGAGATCTCTTCACAAGCAGAAGAGAAGGCCATAGTACATAGGTAGCCAAATTGTCTTCACTTATCTGAGAGATGCGCAGGTCAGGTCCACATGGGCGCCATTTGTTGTTAAAGTTTGGAGGCTCCAGCAGGCCGGGCTAGCATTGCGGTGGTAGACAGAGACAGAGACTCAGGGACACACAACTGGGTTGAGAAGCTGCAGTTTAATCTTTATTCATGAGCGGGCAAATCACCACACCATGTGCTTCCCCATCATTCTCCCTTCACAGCTGCTGCTGGGACTCTGGACGTCCTTAGCATAGGGGGCGGGGAGAAAGTGGGGAGTGAAACTAGCAAGGGCCAAACCAATTCTCTCAGAGGTCAGGGGGAAGGGGAGCAAACCAATATGAAACATACCAACATAGCTGTCTATCAATTAGTAAAGATAAATAATAATAAGAAGAACCCCAAATTTACCCCTTTAACCAGAGCAATGATCAGCTATTGGTGATACTGAGGGCTGAACATGGAACTTCTTGCATGTAAACAAGGAACAAGTCTTTTTTTTTTTTTTTTAAATTTTTTTTAAATATTTATTTTATTTATTTATTCCCTTTTGTTGCCCTTGTTGTTGTTTTTTATTGTTGTAGTTATTATTATTGTTGTTGTTGTTGGATAGGACAGAGAGAAACGGAGAGAGGAGGGGAAGACAGAGAGGAGGAGAGAAAGATAGACACCTGCAGACCTGCTTCACCGCCTGTGAAGCGACTCCCCTGCAGGTGGGGAGCCGGGGTTCGAACCGGGATCCTTATGCCGGTCCTTGTGCTTTGCGCCACCTGCGCTTAACCCGCTGTGCTACAGCCCGACTCCCCAGGAACAAGTCTTTTAAGTGTGCTTGAGATGATAATATATAAGATCAAGTGTGATTGAAATGATAATATGCAAGCATAACTCAGGTAGACTTTGACTGTGTAAGAAGCACATGAGAATAGAAATCTGGGATACAGTTTTCTGTATTAGGTATGGGTAACTTTTCTTCTTGAACTTCAATTTTTCCAAGCTCATTCCTCCTCCTCTAGCTCCCCCCAGTTATCACCAGGAATTTGCTACTCTGCAATAATTTTTTTTAGATATTAATAAGAGAGAGAATATAGAGTGAGAGAGAGAGAAAGAAAGAAAGAAGGAAAGAAAGAAACAAGGAATAAAGAAAGAAAGAAAGGTGTAAAGAAAGAAAGAGTAGCACAGAAGCTTGCTTATGGGGTCCAGGCTTGAGTCTCAATCCCACACGGCAGAACAGTACACTGTCCAAATGAGTCACTCTTCCTTCTACAAAATGATGCACTGTAACTTTTGTAGGTACATCAAAATGGGTTTGTGGAATTACAGGGTACAGTGAAAATTTCCTCAGTCCCTCTGGGTTATTCTCTGATCAAGACAATTTAAACATCAGACAGTTTAGTAAGAAAAAAAGAACAAATTTAACTACATACTACACGTACATGCCTGTAAATTCTAGAGTGGGTGATCTGTGTTCTGAAGATCTGTGTTCTTATCTAAGGAGTGAGATGGAGTCAGGGGCATCAAGGAGAGATATAGAACCTTCATATGATGAGGAGGAAATGATTTCACTTGACAAAATCTTACCCCCAGACGCTTGTACTGCCTTAAAGTAGATTTCCCTAGTAGAAAAGTTATTTCTGGAGATGATGTTAAATTTGGATGATTTTTATTCTTTAGGGTAATGGCAGCAGATTCCTTGAGAACTTCAGGACCTTGACTGACTTTATGTCTAAGTGCTAAGGTGACACATAATAGAAAAAACCTACTCGGAACTTCTTGGAAAAATTCTTGTTTAAAAAATTATTAATTTTGAGAGTCGGGAGGTTATGCAGCTGGTTAAGCGCATATGGCGCAAAGTGCAAGGACAAATGAAAGAATCCCTGTTTGAGCCCTGGGCTCCACACCTGCAGGGGAGTCGCTACACAGGCGGTGAAGCAGGTCTGCTGGAGTTTTTCTCTCCCGCTCTCTGTCTTCCCCTCCTCTCTCCACTTCTCTCTGTCCTATTCAACAATGACAACAACAATAATAACTACAATAACAACAACAAAACAACAAGGGCAACAAAAGGGCATAAATAAATAAATATTTCCAAAAAAAAAGATTTATTGTGAGCCAGGGTGGTGCACCCAGCTGAGTGCTCACATTACCATGCACGGGGACCTGAGTTCTAGAGTCCTTTGCAAATTAATTGCCGGGAGGGGGGAGGGAGAGGGCAGGGAGGATAAAGTTTCATGAATGATGAAGCAGGTCTGCAAGTATTGTTCTCTATCCCTCCTTCTCAATTTCTCTCTCCCCATCAAATAAAATAGAAAGAAAAAATAAAAGGAGAAAATAGCTGCCAGAGGCAGTGGATTTATAGTGCCAGCACCTGTGGGACTATGTGAAAGCTTGGTAGAGCTATGGGGAGCTCTCCCATCCTTGGATGGAGGTCTGGAAAGATACCCCGCTTGTTAGCCTCTCTCCTCATAGAAATGAGCCAAGAGGGGAAAAATCTCTCAGACTAAGCTTGCCCTGTTAGCCTCCCAGGCTGACAGAAAACCTGCAGACCTCTTGCACTTAGTTTCTCCCTGCTAGCAGCAGGATACATGGATGCCTGCTTTAAGGTTCATTTACTCAAAGTTCACCTCACCTTCTGATCACAAAGGAGAACACACCTTATCATACACTCCTAACAGTGCCCTTTGGTGTCTTTAATTTACATGAAACCTTGTTTATCTTCTCTCTATCTCACTTTAACTGGTTTAACCCCTATTCTTCTCTCAAATGCCTTTGGGTAATTAAATGCCTGCATCAGAAGACTAATTATTTTGACCTTTATGTATCTGCATCAATTCTTGTCATACCAGCCCCCTACCATAGGGGCAAGCTGACCTTTAAGAAACCTGTAATTTCTGATGTATTTGAAGAATGTTCTTTGTTTAACTTTCTCTATATATACCCAAGCCCACCCCTGAATAAATTGAGTGTTCATGTCAAAATACTCCCCAGTGTCTCCTTTCTGATCTCTGGGCCCTTTAGAGCCAGAGAGGGAGAAGCGGTCAGCTTACCTTCCTGGCTGGAGTCACTCCACATGAGCCCCAGCAAGCACCAAAGCCCAGAAATAACACTTGTGGTGATTTAAAAAAATTGATTAATTGATGAGAAAGAGAGAGAGAGAGAGAGAGGAAGCAGAGCATCACTCTGGCACATGTGATGCTGGGCACCAAATTCAGGATACCATGCTTAAGAGTTCAATGCTTTATCCACAGTGTCACCTCCTGGATCACTGAAGATTTATTTATAAGAGAGAGAGAAACAGAGCATCACTGGCACATGCAATGCTGGGGATTGATCTTGGGCCCTCACACTTTTAGGTCCAATGCCCTTGCCATTGTGATACTTCCAGGACACAGAAAAATGCTATCTGAAAGTTTTTGAGAATGCATCTCCTATAGGATTCAAACTTGATGCATTATCTTTTTACTTTGAGCCTATACTCTAGTTTGACTAACTTGCCTCTTACAGTCCTTATTTGAAATTCAGAGAGTGATACATTGCCTATAGTTTTCTATTGCCTATAGCATCTCCAGAGATTGCTATACATCAAAGTATTGGCAATTTGAACACAGGACAAAATAGGTTGAGTAATCAACCTGACATTACAGAAGCCAGACCTTACACCTTCTGTACCTCATGAAGAATTTTGGTCCATACCCCAGATGGGTTAATATTAGAAGAAGATAACTGGAGGGCTCTGAACTCCAATTTTATCAGGACCTGGAGAGAGAAGAGAGGGGACAAAAATAAAAAAGTCAAGGACATTCAGAAGTAGTAGGTGTGACTTAGAAAGATGAGAAGGCAGGGCCATAGAAAAAACATGGTCAAATATATATAACTATAGACAGATAGTTTTATTTCTCTCAGGAATATTATCATAAGCCCTCTTTCAGGCCTTCCCAGGACCTTGCCCTCACCATAAAGCAGCAATGGTAGGGATTGCCCTAGTCTCCGAAGCAGAATGGGTTATCTTGCCCTGCCATTCAAGGAAGACTGGTCCTTAAATGAGTGCAGCATAGAATGTTCCCAGTTTCATCTATAATCTATGAATTGTGAGCTCAGATCAACAGGGACTCAGAGGTTTCACAGGCACTTATGATACATATATGTATATATGTGTATATATATATACATATATATACATACATACATACATACATACATACATATATATGTAGCTTGGGTCGGGTGGGTGATAGGGTAAACAGTTAATTTTATTCATAGATTTTTTTTTCGACAAAGGGAGCTATTCTCTGCCCTAATCTGATTTTCTAACCCTTTTCTCTACTCTGACACAATCTTCTCAGACAATATTTCCACCTAACTCCATGTTAGTGATTAAACTCAAGCAAAAACTACAATAGTTGTGTTCCCCAGGAACATGCCTAAAAGGAACTTCCTAGCTTCCTTCCACCCTAAGATTCCTAATCTCATCTGTACTGTTCCTACTTTCTGGTTCCTGTTCATTAATGGTTTTGGTCCACTTTATATCAGCCATCAAGTTGCAGATGCTACCATGATTCCATCATGACTTCCCTGAGTAAATGATGCCAACTTAACTACCCTGAGCAGATGACCTCACCAATGTGTCCTGTAACCTCACCTCTCCAGAGCTCTATCCCACTAGGGAAATACAGAAACAGGCTGGGGGTATGGATCAACTTGCCATTGCCCATGTCCAGTAGAGAATCAATCACAGAAGCCAGAACACCCACCTTCTGTACCCCCAAAATAATTTTTATCCACATTTCTAGTGGGGGAGAAGTGATAAGGGAAAGAGGATCAGAGGGCTATGAACTTAACTCCATCAGGATCCAAAGAGAGAAGAGGAAGAAGAGAGGTATATTTGGATGTAGTAACAGGGTTATGTGTAACTTGGAAAGAAAGAGAAAATGGGACCTTAATAAAGGGTAATTATATATAAATATAGATAGGTAGTTGTAGGAATAAATGCTAACCCATATCTGCAATCTTGGGAGAACTTCTGTAACTTACAGTGGAGGCATTGGGGATCCAGGACTCTGGTGGTGGGAAAAGTGTGTTAGCCCATTATCTTAAAATTTTGTAAATAAGTATTAATTCACTAATAAAAGAATTTTTAAAAATCTACTAAAAGCAAAAAAAAAAAAAGAAAAAAAGAAAAGAAAAAAATAGGTTGAATAATAGCTTCCCGAGGTATTTAATTTGCATTTTCTAGACCCTGTATTTTCTTTAAATTTTTTTTTTTTTTTGTCACAGTACTGCTTGGTTCTGGCTCTGGTATTACTAGAGATTGAACTTGGGGACTTTAGGTATGAAAGTCTGTTGCATAAACTGATATGCTACCCACTGCCCCAACCCCCAACCCTGTATGTTATCTTATATCATATGAAAGGGTTTGTTAAAGATCTTGAGATGGGGAAATTATATTGGAATGTCTGGAGGGACACTAAATACAATCGTAAATGACCTTCTAAAAGAGAGTCAGAGGGATATTTGATTAAATGGTTGAAAAAGGTAATGTAATGCTCAAGAAAAATGGCTTTGACAGGACCCAGAACCAAAGAACACAAAGAAGGCAATTCTAGGATGTCAGAAAAAGCAAGGAAACTGATTCATCCCTAGAGATTCTTGAATGAGTGTAGCCTTGTGACGCTAATTTCAGACTTCTTGCTTTCATGATTGGAAAAATATAAATGTGTGTTGTTTTAAGCTACCAATTTTGTGGTAATCTGTTAAAAAAATAACCATGTTCAGCGGGGAAGCAGTTACAGAAGCCAGACCTTTCACCTTCTATTCCCCATAATGATCCTGGGTCCATACTCCTAAAGGGATAAAAATAGGAAAGCTATTAAGGGAGGGGATGGGATTTCTGGTGGTTGGAATTGTGTGGAATTGTACCGCTCTTATCCTATGGTCTTGTAAATATTTCCATTTTATAAATAAATATAAAAAATAATCAATGAAAACTAATAATCAGGTAATACTGGTTCCAGAAATGTTAGTCATGAAAAACAAGAGAAAGAAAGTGAAAATACTGTAAAGGCTATCATTTAGAGTCATGAAGAATGACCATAGAGTTAGTGCTAATAAAGTTTTAAAATCTTACTGAAATGGATAATCAAGTTTTCAGAAAAAGACAAATTATCAAAAGAGTAGAAAATGCAAAGAAGGCGTTAGTTATGCTTTGTGTGTTTTCTGCACAAGTACAGCCAGGCTGGTAAGGGTTGCTACAGAGAACATCACGTCTGTGCTTCCTTACAATCTCAGGACCTCAATGTAGCCCCTTCAATGCTTAATCTCTAATCAATTTTTTGCTCCCCACCCCCACCCCACAGGGCCATCCCAGGCCTGCTTCACAGGCTTCAAACTCTCACATGCCTTCTCACCTCACAATAGATGTACTTTTGCCTCCGTTTTTATAGAGAAAGTAGGAATCATCAGATGGTCTCAGTCTTCTGTTCTAAAAATCATAAATTTACTCCCTTTTTATCTCACTTTCTTTTCCTGAACTTATGATGTAGGAAAAATTAATTCTACTGTTCCATTCTGACCCTTGAGATTTGTAAAACTATTCTGCTAGCATCTAGCATCTCTGCATAATAGATAGAATATGGTATTCTTGGTTGGAGGAATTTTTTTTTTTTGTCTCCAGGGTTATTGCTGGGGCTCAGTGCCTGCACTGCAAATCCACTCCTGGAGGCTAATTTTTCCCTTTTGTAGCCCATTGTTGTTATTATTGTTATTGAATAAGACAGAGAGAAATCAAGAGAGGACGGGGAAGGCAGAAAGGACAAGAGAAAGATAGACACCTGCAGGCTGGCTTCACTGCTTGTGAAGTGACCCCCCCACCACCACAGGTGGGGAGCCCAGGGCTCGAACTGGGATACTTGAGCAGGTCTTTGAGTTTTGTGCCATGTGTGCTTAACCCGCTGCACTACCATCTGGCCCCCAGTCGGAGGACTTTCTGTGTATACCATGTCATTCTTTTCTGAACTTTAGAGATTCTGTTGAGAAATCAAACAATATGTTTTGTTTTTGTTTTTACTGCCAGCTTTTATTTATTTTTTTTGCCTCCAGGGTTATTGCTTGGACTCAGTGACTGCACTATAAATCCACTACTCCTGGCGGCCATTTCCCCCCATTGTTATTATTGTTGTTGTTGCTGCTGCTGTTGTTCGATAGGACAGAGAGAAATGGAAAGAGGAGGGGAAGACAGAGAGGAGGAGAGAAAGACACCTTAGACCTGCTTCACTACTTGTGAAACAACCCCCTTCCACGCACACACAGGTGGAGACACATTCTAGATAGGGGCTTTCAGATTTTAATGAGTAAAATCATTTTTGACCTTCTGGGTCAAAAGAAACAAACAAAATAGAAAGAAAAAAAACTATAAGATAATTTACTTGCTTTTCAATAATAGGACTGTATAGAATTCTCTGTGCAAGGGGTGGAGTGAAGATGGTGATTTGGAGACAACACCTGGCAGACTCTGCACGTAAAAAAGCTTTAAACCTGGGAATTCCAAGTGAAAGCAGGATGTCCAGGCCAGTAGGAGAGAAACTATAGAGGAAGGAACAAAGAGGAGCCAGGTGCAATATTGTAATTCATCTATAAATTGGCAAAATGGCGCTGAGAAGGACAAAGGAGTACAGACCAGGTGCCACTAAGTTGCAGATGCTACTATGATGCCAACCTGACTTCCATGGGCAGATGAATTCACAAATGTGTCCTGGAACTCCACCTCCCCAGAGTCCTACCCTACCAGGGAAAGATAGAAACAGGCTGGGAGTATGGAGCAACCTGTCAACGCCCATGTCTTGCAGAGTAACAATTACAGAAGCCAGACCTTTTGCCTTCTGCACTCCATAAAGATCTTTGGTTCATGCTCACAGAGGGGTAAAGAATAAGGAAGCTTCCAACGGAGGGGATGGGATATGGAACTCTGGTGGTGGGAATTATATGGAATTGTATCCCTCTTATCCCACAATCTTGTCAGTCATATTAAATCACACACACACAGACACACACACACACACTGTCTAGGAAATTTAAATCTAAATCAGGCTCTCAGACTAATTACTTTAGCATCACTATATGGGTTAAAGGAGACTGATTTTTAATAATCTAATATATGTTTTACAGAGATTACATTAACATTTAGCTTAATTTTTTACTTTAGGTTAAAAATTGGAGCCTAATTGATATAAAAGACGTGAAAACACTAATATGCTTATTTAACCAAGGTAAAAAACATCTTAAACTTAAAACTTTAAGGTAAAACCATGGCACATTTAGAAATTAATAAAGAATAAATATTTTATGTAACAATGTTTCCAGAATCAAAGAGCTTTGCCAAATTAATAGAATTTTGAGGATGAAGAATTGTCACATTGTTGGTATGCTTCTAAATTCTGCTTATAAGACCTTCTGTTTAAGACCTTATAAGACCTTCTGTTTTGATCATCACATTAGGTTGGCTTGTATTACTTATGATGTGGTCTATTTACATAATCACTGTTTTACCTGGGTCCCCCCCCCCCCGCCTGCAGAGTATTGGTTTAATCCCCACTGGTTAGATGGAAGCTTTCTATGTTCTGTTCGCACTCTTTTTTTTGCTGCGCCCCCTTTCCTAGTCATTTCCTTTCCCTTGCCACTTCCAGTGAAGAGATGCATAAAAGCCGATATATCTGATTAATATACGAGATACTGCTTCCCAGTTCAGCCATGAGTCCCTGGTCGTCTGTCTCCTGCCCGCGAAGCTAGAAGGGCATCTGGCGTCCCAGCCAGGGACTGACAAATGGCACCTGAACAGGGACTGGCATATTCTGTCGGCCTGCACCGCAGAGGAGAGAGAGGAGATCTGGAGCAGAGAGGGAACACAATTCTTTATTCACATGGGCACCTCAAAATTGGGTGAGAGCTCAGTGGTTCGGCCCACGTAGAGCTAGCCAAAATGGCTGCCTCGTGCAGCAACCTTCTCTGAGTCTAATCACCAAAGTGAAAAGTGGGCAAGAGAGAGAGGGGCGGAAGAAGAAAGGCTTTATAGGGCAGTAACCAGGAGTGATGAGCCAGGACAGGATTGGTTGGGAAGGGCACTTAGAGAATATTGTATTAACTCTTGCAGGAACTGGCACTAGCCTGAGTGGACATCTGCACAGCAGTCACATGTTAATTAAAAACACTCCATGTTTACTCAAAGATTATATAACAAAACGCATAAGAAGGATTTGGCAGTTTTCAGTTTAAGTTGTTACACACTCATCTCTATCAGACCCAAACTTGGGCCAAAATACTGAAGGTCTGAGTATTGGTTCCTGAAGCCAAGTTAAACAATAATATTTTATCATTTTTGTTTGTTTTTCTCCCACTAGAATTTAAACATCAATCCTAATGGAACCTATGTCTGAGGCTCCCAGGCTTTTACCTCCTTCTGCTCCTTAAGCCTAGAATTTTATTTTCCATTTTTCAGATTGGTCCTTGGTGTATTCAATCTCCCTTTAGCTGGAAATTTCTTGTATACTTGCTGTGTGCTCAGCTTCACCCTTCCTCTCAAAGTTTTTTGTGCATCTTGCAAATTGCTTCTCACCCCCTGTTCAAATTTTCCCAATCATGAAGGAAGTCCTTAAGTCTAATTTTCCTACCTTGACACATGCATGAGAGCTCCTTGGTTGCATAGGTTACTAATTTTCCCCATGTTGCTTCCTGCCATCTCAAAACAAACAAACAAACAAACAAACAAACAAACAAAAAAAAACAGTCTCCGGGTTTCCTGTGGTTTCTACAAAACCACAGGCATTCAGATGGAGTGGGTTGCCCAAACTGGGACAGGACACATCTGCCTTTTTGCCAGAGTATCAGTCCCATGTAGGTGCAGTTTTGTCCTGGATAAATACCAATTTTCTTTGAGGCAGCCTTTCTTCAAAAAAATGGTGACTTCACCGTTTTCAGCCGATCTTGGATGGACCTTGAAAAAATCATGTTGAGTGAAATAAGTCAGAAACAGAAGGATGAATATGGGATGATCTCACTCTCAGGCCGAAGTTGAAAAACAAGATTAGAAAAGAAAACACAAGTCGAACCTGAAATGGAATTGGAGTATTACACCAAAGTAAAAGACTCTGGGGTGGGTGGGTGGGTGGGGAGAATACAGGTCCATGAAAAATGATGAATGAAATAGTGGGGGTTGTATTGCTAAATGGGAATCTGGGGAATGTTATGCATGTAAAAAAAAAAAAAGAAGAAGTAGAAACGCAAAGCAGAAATTGACTGAGTTTGGAGTATGGCACCAAAGTAAGAAAGCAGAAGTATACTAGAGTTTGCAGTGAGTACCTCCCTAATACTTCCTCTCCACTTTTCCAAGCTTTGGGTCCATGATTGCTCAACAATTTTTTTGGCTTTGTATGTTAACTCTCTTTTCAGTCACCAGGTTCCAGGTGTCATCAGGATGCCGACCAGACTTCCCTGGATTGAAGACACCACCAATGTGTCCTGGAGCTCAGCTTCCCCAGAGACCCATCCTACTAGGGAAAGAGAGAGGCAGACTGGGAGTATGGACCGACCAGTCAACACCCATGTTCAGTGTGGAAGCAATTACAGAAGCCAGACCTTCTACCTTCTGCAACCCACAATGACCCTGGGTCCATGCTCCCAGAGGGATAGAGAATGGGAAAGCTATCGGGGGAGGGGGTGGGATATGGAGATTGGGTGGTGGAAATTGTGTGGAGTTGTACCCCTCCTACCCTATGGTTTTGTTAATTAATCCTTTCTTTAATAAAAAAAAAAAAAAAAGAAAAAAAAAAAAAGAAAGGCTGGAGGCAAGACATTTTATTCAATTCTGCAGAATTGGGTGACAGTCCAACCTGAATCAGCCATGTTGGTACACAGATGCCTATGGTGCTCATTATTGTTTTTAAGTCTTCTTAGGCAAATATATATATATCTTCCTCCTCCCACCCCAGGCTTTTTGGATTGATCCATCAGTGTAAATGATGTCTTCTGTGTCCTCATTAATGTCTGGTGTCATTTGATAGTTTGTGCTACAAAACATCTCTGGACTGAGCCTGAGTGAGACCTGGATTTCCAGCAGTGTGTCCCCTTTTATGGAAGATGTGAGGAGTCTGGATGGAAATAGGGTTCCACATCAACTAGTGACCAGAGTTAGCAGAAGTGAGTCAGTTACCGAAGTGGTTAGGTGGAGCCAGCGTTTCCCCTGGCAATGCCACAGCCAAGCTGCAGCTTATTAGACCTAGGGTTGTGGCAGACAATCAACTAGGAAGTGAATAGAATTGGGAGTGTGGAAAAAGGACCTCTGGAGGACTAACCAAACCCTCCAGTAAATGTACAGAAAGGGTAAGAGCTGAACTGTGGCAGTTTGCCTCCAGATTGAGCTGGCTAAAGTGGAGTTGATAGGTGCTGTGTCAATTAATTTTTAAAATGTAAACTTAGGAATTTAGAGAGAAAACACAATGCTATGGAATCATGATCAACTTCACAGTCAAACTGGCATGATTTATATCCCAGTTTTGATCTACAGTGCACGTATACCTCTCTCTAAAATTCAAACTCCAGATTTTATCTTTCAACACCTTAGAGACCAGTGCAAATTTTGCTTTTAAAAATATTTTTATTGCAAGAAAAGACGCTCAAAACTTTAATAGTTGAAAGTCCAAGCTTGTCAGATAAAGAAGAGACTACAAAAACAAAAAACTGGCTCATTTAATGACGGCCTTTTCTACCCCTACCAGGCTACCTGATCACTTGGGGCCCTAGTTGGGAATTCTTGGATTCTCCCATAGATACAATGAGCTTAAATGTTATACAGATCCCTCTCTCCACCATCCCCTAGTCACTTCTATCAGGAACATCATCATGGGCCCTTTTGTGGGCCTCTTCATGATCTTGCCCTCACTGTGGACCAGCAGTGGTGAGTGCAGCCTATTCTGCCACTTAAAGACGACTTGTCTTGAGATGAGTGCATTCTAGAATATTCCCAGCTGTGACCAGTGATTGTGAGCTCAGTCTGATAGGGTTGTGGAGGTTATACAGGCTCCTATACTAGAAGTGAATGGATGAGGGCCCTGGGTCAGATGTATATGGTAAACAGTTCATTGTATTTATATATTTTTCATTTCATCTGCTCTATTCCTACCTTTGGGTTCCTGTTTATTAAAAATTTTGTCCTGTCTTATATATTATTGCCTTTCAACCACAAAGTTGCTGATGCTACTATGATTCCATCCTGAACTCCCTGGGCAGATGACCTCACCAATGTTTCCTGGAGCCTCACCTCTCCAGAGCCTTACCCCACTAGGAAAAGGTAGAAACAGGTTAGGGGTATGGATTGACCTGCCAACATCCATATCTAGCTGAAAAATAATTACAGAAGCCAGAGCTCACACTTTTTTCACCCCAAAAAGAATTTTGGTCCTGGGCCAGGTGGTGGTGCATCTTGTTAAGCACATTTGTTACAAATGTAATCCATGAAGGAAAAGCAAATCAAAGCTACATTTGTGATATAACATCATAATCTTTAGGATGACCACTATATTAAAAAAAAAGAAGAAAGAAACCTTCAGAAAATAACAAGTGTTGGTAAAAGGTGGATAAATTGTAATCCTTGTGCACTGTTAGTGGGAATGTAAAATGGTACAAATAATTTGATGGCTCATTAGAAAATTAAAAATAGGCTTATGTGATAAATCAATTCCATTAATTTTGGGGATATATATTCAAAAAATGAAAAGAGGAACTCAAACAGATATGAATTAAACACATTGAATCTTACCTGTTGTCTAATATTAAATGCTGTACCATGTTCTGTTGATCTGGGTGTGTGTGTGTGTGTGTGTGTGTGTAGCTTCTTATAACATGCATTTTATTGTTTAGTCTCAGTTTATTATTTGATTGAAAAAATATTTGTTTTAAATCAAAGGAATTCTTCAAGCTCTTGTCTGACTGGAATTGGGTAAAGGAAAATAAACACAGACTCTTTCAGGAGCTTTCTTGTGGATTACACAATGGGATCAAAGACCTAAAATCTAACATCCTCTCCAAAAGGTGGGGAGAGAAATTAAGTCTGATGAGGAAAACAGAGGTGAGTCTATGCAAAGCAGTTGAGGGTGCATCTCTGGTCTCATTACCATAGTCATCTACCAGCTATATTTGGTCAGTTCCTGTCTGGGTTGGACAGGAGTTAAGCTAACAAGGCTAAATGGAATGGAGATTATGTCATTTTAATGGCATTATAATGAGGATAGGCTTGTTAGAGAATCAGTTCTATCAAATTCCATGGAAAAGCCCTTTCATTTATGAGAAGTTTTCTTGGAGGGCAGTTTAGGGAAAGCAACACCCCTCCTCCTGAACCCTACAGGAAGCTAGGAGGAAGGACTAGAAGCAGGGGCCAGAAGTGCCAGTGGGTTTGTGTGTCTGCATATCCTGTACCAGCACTCTCTCCCTGGAAAAGCCATAAAATGCAGATGGAAGAATGAAAGCTGAAGCAAATCACCTGAGGGTCCTGCCCTTCCTCTGAAAGGACTATATAGTTTGGAAGACCAGGAAACTTGGAGTCTTTATCTCTCTCTCTCATCTATGGTTTATACTTTATTCTGCTTTTTTGTCCTTACTTTCTCCCAGTAATTTCTCATCTTCTCCTGAGATAGGCCTGGCTCACTTGATGATTCTTCCATGTGGATGTCAGTCTAGAACCCCATGGGAGGGAACTAGAGGATGGCCCCAATTAGCTGCTCCCTCCCCTTCATCAGATTGGTATCTTTCCTTGTGATTAGACCTGCAGATATGAATATTAAATTAATCTCCTTGCCTGGAATAATTTACCCAGTAGGTGTGTCCTGAAGTTTCCACAGGAACCTCCTAATAAGGTGATATGCCAGAACAGTTTCATTAATTCAGTAGGTGCTTATTTAGTACCTACCACATGATCAATACAAGCAATCAGTGGAGAACAAGAAAGACATCATCTCTGATCTCATGGACTTTATAATTCAGTGTGTGTGTGTGCTTGTGTGGAGGGGGTAGTAATTGTCAGTGTGTATTCATGAATGGAGTGGGGAAAGGGGAAGACAGAACTTCAGTGGTGGGTGTAGTATGGAGTCACTGCAATTTTATAATCTTGTATATCATTATTAAAAAATAATTGGAAGGAATAAGAAGTGACATTATTTTTTTAAATTTCCTGATTCACTATTTAAGGACAATTGTGATCAGAGCTCAAAGTGTTAGTGGACTGCCTAGGGAGAGACACATGGAAGGTACTGGAAGGACATTAGCAAGCAATCCCTCCCTCTGCACCCTGCAGGTAGCCTGGAAAAGGGGCCAAATCGTCTGCATTCTGCACCCTTAGCAAATCTCCCTTTCCACTGGCCTAAGGACATAAAATGCAGATAAATGCTGATGTATGCACCTAGACACAATGGCTAAAGTTAATCCCCTCAGGGTCTGCCTCAGCATCCAAAATGTCAAGAAACTCTTTCTTTCTTGATGGCTTGTATTTTCTTTCTCTCTTTACTACCCCTACTTTGCTTCAGTGAATGTTCATCTCTGAATGGAATCTCTTGTGATTTTTCCATGTGCATATTTGTCTAGAACTCTACCAATGGAGCTTAAAGGGGGATCTCCATGCCTTTTGCCCTGCTCCCCCCATCTCCCCAACAAAAATAGTAAAACATGCTAGAGAGAACATGCCAGAGAAATACATATATGGGATCAAAGAAATATCCTATTGTCTCATCGGTGTCCCCATTTTATAAATAAAAAGTTTTAAAAAAAGGAATAAAAAAACCAATACCACTCTTAGGTGTTTGCACAAAAGGCACACAGACACCCCAAAGGGACATAAAAAAAAGAAAGGAAGAAAGAAAAAAAGAAAGAAAAAGAGAGATGGCGAATTGGAGAAAATTCTTCTCTCTCTCTCTTTCTCTCTTTCCACCAGGATTATTACTGGGGCTTTTGCCTGCATGAATCTACCTCTTCTTATGGTAAACTTTTCCTTTTTTTGATAGAGGTTTGACAGACAGAAATCTAGAGAGGGAGAGAGAGAGGCAGAAAGAGGAGCCACACATTGTTCCATTGCTTATGAAGCTTCCCCTCTGCAAGTACTCCAGTGTGGATACTGAGGATTCAAGCCTGGATTCACAAGCATGATCACTGAAGAAATTTATTTGTACTGTCTTCCGGCTGACAGTACTCAGAGGGTCCAGGTAACATGCAGTAAAGACTATAAGAAGTTTATTGGAATAAACAAGTTAATAGTCACCAAGAAAAGTGGAGAGGAGAGGAGAGGAGAGGAGAGGAGAGGAGAGGAGAGGAGAGGAGAGGAGAGGAGAGGAGAGGAGAGGAGAGGAGAGGAGAGGAGAGGAGAGTGTTAGGGAGCTAAAATCAAACCACCATCCACTGCAAGGAAGCAAAAGATGTTTATTCACAAATTCAAATCCAGGCCGAGTGGTGACTGACGGCAGTCCACCAGCTCGACCCTGAACAAGGCTCAAACCACACAATTAATAGGAAATCAGACTACACTCAGGGAGGGGGAAAACATCACCTTGTCAACCTATATCCAATAACATGCTATAGGAAATGCGAAATCCAATAATTTCAAACCTAGCAAAAAGCGTGATCCACTCAAAGCAAAGTGCAGGCTAGTTTCAAACATTGCAAAATCACACAACCAATAGAATCTAGCCAGGTAGGGTCACCACCGTCATCAGCTGCCCCCTCCTGGAAAACGGTTTCCTTGTACAATGGTCCTGATAAGCCTTGCCTGTATGCAGGGTCTTGGTAAATAACCGGTGGCTTACTGATTCTTGGTAAACAACCAGTGGCTTACTGATTAGATCCTGTTTTAAGGGGAAAGGGCAAGGAATTTTCCATCTCACACTATAAGCAGAAAAGCAACTATACTTAAAACTTTAAAACTACTACATCTAACAGAGATGATGAGGAGAGGAGAGGAGAGGAGAGGAGAGGAGAGGAGAGGAGAGGAGAGAAGAGGAGATAAGAAAAAAGGAGAGGACAATAAAAAGGAGCCATTTTCTTCAAAGGTGAGACAGAGGAAGAAATGTCAACAAAGAGAAAACCAATTCTCTCCTGCTATTTATTTGTGCAGTTATATATCTACAACTGAAACTGGATTTTGAGAAATAGGGTAAGGAGTGTATAGCTAGCCACCTTGGCATCAGGGACAGATTTCTTTCTTTCTTTTTTTTTTTTCGTCTTCAGGGTTATTGCTGGGGCTCTGTGCCTGCACCATGAATCTACTGCTCCTGGAGGGACAGAGAAAATGAAGAGAGGAGGAGAAGACAGAGAGTGGGAGAGAAAGATAGATACATGCAGACCTGCTTCACCACTTCTGAAGCTACCCCAATGCAGGTGGGGAGCTGGGGGCTTGAACTGTGATCTTTAAGCCAGTCCTTGCCTTTGTGCCATGTGCGTTTAACCCACTGCACTACCAAGGGACAGATTTCTATCCTATTCAATTGCCACCTATTCAATTGCCAAGTGTAGAAGCCTTATTTATATCTTGATGTTCAGAATAACCAGAATTTGACTGTTATTGTCTGCGCTTGTAAATGTCTTAAGCATGAGGGTGTTCACTGGCCTATCTCTGAAATGTTAATATCCTGTCAGCCTGGAAAAAACCTTATTTATAACATTATGACAAAGCAGTAAGATGTGTGTTTTACCAGGGTGAGTGATCACTTGAACAGAAACTTTTCCTAAACAAAGTCTGCTTAAACTGAGTAGAAGGGAGATTAGAATGGATATATACAGAGTTAGGCAAAGTTGATGGAGTATAGGAGCTGGAGTAGGGGAATGTTTCAGAAGAGAAAGCCTTTTATGTGCTTATTCTAAGATAGGAAGGCATTTTAGAGATGCTGAAGGACCTGTGTGAATGGAAAGTATGGAAGAATGAAATGATTTTCAAAACAAAACACCAAAAGGTGAGCAAGAATTTGTAGACCAAGAAGGAACAGGCTTCGGTAAGAGGAATACTCTAAACAGCAAAGCACAATACTCTTCAAGGGAAGAACTTTCAAGGACTGGGAAATAGTTCACCTGTAAGAATGTACACTTAACCATACACATACATTCCAGGTTGGAATCCCTGACCATCACATGAAAGCAACCATGCAAAAGAGAAGCTTCATGGGCAGTAGAGCTGTGCCTTGGTGTCTCTCTTTTATCTATCCATCTCTCTCTCAATCTATACGGAAGAGAAAAAAAATAGTCCACCAGGACCTGTAGAATTGCCTGGACTCAAAGTCAATTCCTGGGAAGCCCTGATTGTAGAAAAAGAGAGAGAGAAAGAAGGAAAGAAAGAAAGAAAGGGAGAAAGAGAGACAGAGAGAGAGAGAAAGAAAGAAAGAAGGAAAGAAAGGAAGAAAGAGAGAGTGAGAGAAAGAGGAAATGATGGGACAATGGGGAACTAGATCCCATCTGAGTCTAGGATTTAAAAAAGCAGAGTGGCACACAGACTAGTAGAGGAATTCCAGGAAGTTCACTCTACCTGAGAGTTCTCTCAGAGAGAAAGACTGAGATAAGAAGAAAAAAAAACATGACAGACTTATGGAGGGTCCTGTGTATCAGTAAATGACATGAACTTTTCTCTCTGGCTCACAGGGTCAAGAAAGACATACTAGAAGGGTAGCGCAGTGGGTTAAGTGCAGGTGGCCCAAAGCTCAAGGACAGGTGTAAGGATCTGGGTTCAAACCCAGATCTGGGGGAAGCCCCAGGCTTCCCACCTGCAGGGGAGTTGCTTCACAAGCGGTGAATCAGGTCTGCGGGTGTCTTTCTTTGCCCCTCTCTGTCTTCCCCTCCTCTCTCCATTTCTCTCTGTCTTATGCAACAACGGCAACAACAATAAAGAAGAAGAAGAAGGAGGAGGAGGAGGAGGAGGGGAAATACTGGAAGGTTTAAGGCAGAAGGAAGTGATATGATCAGCAAAATGCTGTGTTAATGCTAAGGATGGGAAATGGAGGTCTGAGGCTGGCATCATCTGTGAGGGAGAAAGAGAGAAACTTTGAATAGTTCTTTGCAGCATAGATTAAAAAGAGTCATGCTCCACAAATGTCCCAGAGCATCAATTGTGGTGCTAAAACCTTTGCAAATACTTTAATAATATATAGTCATCTTTGCAATTTTCAGGTAAGTTTAGCCTAATCTTGTCTCTCTTTTGGTTATATATCAGCATGCCCAGGGACTACAAAGGAACTTGAAAATACATCAGTAACTTACAAAGGAGTTCCTTATTCTTTCTAATGGCATTAAAATAGGCATTTATTTTTATCTCATGTATCTATGAAGCAGTTGGATTTTATTAACATAGGTTGGGTTCAACTGTGATTCAAGACTGTGAATTAAGTCCAGATCTGTTCTATATTTCCTTATTCCTTTTTGTACAAGGAGTAACCAAAATATAGTCTTGAAATGAAATGCAGGAGTGTGTGTGTGTGTGTGTGTGTGTGTGTCAGGGTGTGTATGTGTGTGTGTGTGTCAGGGTGTGCATATGTGTGTGGGGGTGCTGGGGAATGCGAGGTAAGGCTGTAGGGAAGGGGTATGGGGAGCCCCTGTCAGAGTTAGTTGCATGTGTGCTTCTTAAAAACAAACAAACAAAACTCCAAAGTACTTCATCTCAAGAAAGTTCTAAAACTTACAGGCATTTTCTCCAAATGTATGTACATCACATTATCTAGAAGGAAATGGAATATAAAAGATATTCTTTTATCTAATTAAATTGTGGAGGTCACCATATGGATTATGGTTGCTTAGGAAAGTGCCTGCTAAACTACTTTGGCTGTAGCATGTGGGATCCTGAGGGTGTAGCTTGAGAAAACATTACAAAACATAGAGAACAAAGGCAGAGTTTGAAAGCAAAAAAAAAAGTCAGGATTTCGTCTCAAGAGAAAGTCATTGAGTGAATTACTTGTGGTGTCAGGATGGCTTAGACAGTATTTAAAAAAATACATCTTTAGGGAGTCGGGCAGTAGCATAGCAGGTTAAGCGCATGTGGCAAAAAGCGCAAGGACTAGCTTAAGGATCCCAGTTCCAGCTCCCGGCTTCCCCCCTGCAGGGGTGTGGCTTCACAGGTGGTGAATCAGGTCTGCAGGTGTCGGGCTTTCTCTTCCCCTCTCTGTCTTCCCCTCCTCTGTCCATTTCTCTCTGGCCTATCCAACAACGACAGAATAGTAGCTACAACAATAAAACAAGACAACAAAAGAGAATAAATAAATATTAAAAAAACTTAAAAAAATATCTTTAAGCATTTTATCGTGGGGATTAATGGCTTATAGTTGTTGATGCAAGGATATAATTTCTCATCTCCCTGTGTTAGTTGTTTGCAAAACACTCTCACTCTCAGTCTAGGCTCTTTCCAACCACTATGCACCAAGATCTTCACCGCCATCACTCCCTTCCCCAGAGTCCTTTGCTTTGGTATAATACCGCAAACCCAGACTTTTTAAAAACTTTTTATTTTAAGATGATTTACAATGCAGTTGTAAATAAGAAACAACTCAATAAGAAACAATACAGAGGATGGGGCTGTGCCATGCCTCACCCTGCTGAGTATAAAGGTTATTAGGTAGTGTACTGGGTCCGAGTTTCTGCTCCCCACCAGAAGGGTACATGCTTCATGAGTGATGAAGCAGGTCTGTAGGTTTCTATCTTTCTCTTTCCCTCTCCCTTTATGTCCTCCCTTCCACTCTCAAATTCTCTTTAGAACAAATTAAAATAGAAAGAAGAGAAGAAAAAAAAAGAGAGTGGTGTCTTTCAGGAGTGATAGGTTTATAAGTGCTGACACTAAGCCTCAGGGATAATCCTGGAGTGAGAGACAGAGAGAACCAGAGACATAGAGAAACACTAGTGATTTTGAACCTTATAGCATTAAAACTAAGCTTCTCTTGCTTGTCCTGAAAGCTTGTTTGCTGATTCATTTAACTTTTCCATTCATATGACTATGTCAAGTGCAAATACTAGCATTTTAATTTCTTCTCACAAATCATCCATTTCATAGACCTCTTTATATTCCACATCTTATAGCACTGCCTAAGTTTAATTTTAACCACTAGATAAGAAATAAAGAAAACAATTAGGAGGGAAGGGAAGAAGAAAGGAAGAAAGGATGAAAGAAAGAAGAGGGCTGGGAAGACATAATGGCTAGGCAAAAAAAAGACTTTCATGCCTGAGGCTTTTTGAGGTCCAGACTCTACCATAAGCCAGAGTTGGCTCAGGTCTCTCTTCCTCTGTGTATATGTTTTTTGTTTCTCTCTTCTTAAATACAATATCATTCACACCCTTGTCTCTAACCCCTGACAACCATTAATCTTGTCTCCTTTTGTATTCTTTATCTCTCCTTCTCCTCTGTCTCTTCCTTCTTCGTCTTCTCTTTCCTCCTCCTCCTCCTCTTCCCCCCCACCCCCGCCTCCTCCTTCTCCTCTTCCTTCCCAGAGCACTGCACAGCTCTTGCTTGTGGTATAGGAATTAGAACCTGGGTTTTCAGAGATCAGTCATCAATGATTTTTGCATAGCCATTATACTATCTCCACAACCCTCTGGCTTCCACTTCTATACCTTTGTCATTTCAAAGATATTGTATGAATGAAATTAATATAATATGCAATGATTCTGGATTGGTTTATTTCACACAGCATAATCTCCTGGAGGACTGATCAAGTTTTATATCAAATTGTTCATTCTTTTGTACTTTTGATTATTAGTAAGTGGTGTGTCAACATCACAGGTTTTTTGTTTGTTTGTTTTAGTTATTTTATTGGGAAAGTTTTGCTTCAAAAAAGCCAGCTGTCACCTGGGTGTAATTCCTCATCTATCCATGGTAAGGGTGTGCATACCATTCCCATCACTAACACAAGTTATCCACCACTGTTATATGCTGGGTCCCCAGTACCCATACTTGGGTTAAACACGCTTTGACTAAAGTTGGCTTTACACATTAGAGTCTTCTGAAGTCAAGGAAAAGTCAGTTTCTATATCTTATGTCATTGTTACTGCCAATGAAGGGAAGAAGACAGAAGGAGATGGGATGTTAATGAAATAATTTGTGTGGTGCAGGAACTCAAAGCCATGAGAGAAAAATTCCAAGGCAATTCATCGAAATCTTGAAGATGGTGTAAGAACTTCTTCATGATGAGAAAGAAACATGAGTTGGTTGTATACAAATCTCAAAGTACAGGGTAATTTTCACTTATATCGGATTTGCATCTAAAATCCAGATTACATTTAAGCCTGTTCTTTTTTATGATAAAATTATCACTTCCCTCCTATTTTTTTTTGTATCTTATCTAGTGGTTAAAATTAAACAGTGCTATAAAATATGGAATATAAAGGTCTATGAAATGGAAGATTTGTAAGAAGAGATTAAATTGCTAGTATTTGTACTTGACATAGTCATATGAATGGAAAAGTCAAATGAATCAGCAAACAAGCTTTCAGGACAAGCAAAAGAAGCTTAGTTTTAATGCTATAAGGTTCAAAATCAATAGTGTTTCTCAATACAAACAGTAACAAGTAGAACTTATAATGTATTATATAAGGTGTCACATAAATAAGTATTATAGTAATCTTGATAGACCAAGATGCATTCATATTATAACTGCCCTACTGATGGCAAATAAATAAACAAATACAAAAAAAAAAAAAAGACTGTGACAGGGCCAGGCAATGGTACCCTTGGTTAAGCACTCACATTACAGTGCACAAGGACCCAGGTTCAAGCCCTTGCTCCACACATTCAGGGAGGAAGTTTCATGAGTAGTGAAGCAGGACTGCAGGTATCTCTCTGTCTCTCTTCCTCCCCTCTCAATTTTGTTGTATCTCTACCCAAAATAAATGAATAATTTTTTAAAAAGACAGAACATGAGTAGTAATCAGAAGCATAAATCTACTAAAGAAACAGGAAACAAGGATAGATAACACATGGTTAGTAGAAAAGCTCCCCCTAAATTAAGCCTACAGGTTAGTCCTGAAACCATATCTCTGACTTCTGTCATAAAACTAATTGCTGATGAGGCTAAAACCAAGGCACATTCTGGATTCTGCTTGTGGTCCAAATGCTGTCTTTAGTGAGAATTTGTGAGGTGTTGGTCTGCTTCTAATTCTGCTTCTAAGACCCCTTCTGTTTTGATCATCACAGTAGGTTCATTTTCATTGCTTAATGCTATGGTCTATTTACATAATCATTGTTTTGTTTGAGACCCGAACTGATTTAATCCCCACTGGTTCATGCTCTTTTTCCACTCTGTCCCCTCTCCTAGTAACATCCTGTTTTCCACCGCTTAATCCCCCCTGGTTTGCACACTTTTTCCTTCTCCCCACCCCCTACCCTACGTACTTCCTCTTCCTGACACTTCTGCCTCAGGAGATATAAAGGACAGGATTTTCTAATGAATAGAGATTAGATAAATTGCACTGCATTCCTGCTCATCAAAGATTGAACTGTGTTCCCAGCTCCGCCATGAGTCCCTGGTCGTCTCTCTCCTGCCTGCAAAGCTACCCCGGCATCTGGCGCCGGAACAGGGACTGACAGTGAGGAATCTCCTCCAGGAAAAATGGCCTCTACTTTCCCACACACATTATCTGATGTCAGAAGTATTCTGAGTGTGGTTGTAATGTGAATGTTCTGAAGACTGAACTGAGCTTTCTGACTGAAGGCAGAATTAGAAAACAAGTACAGGGGTCAGGCAGTAGCATACCTGATTGAGTGCACATGTGAGAATGAGCAAGGACAATAAGTTCAAGGCTCTGATCCCTATTCACAGAGGTGGAAGCTTCATTAGCAGTGAAGCAGTGCTATAGGTTTCTGTCTTTCCCTCTTTCTTTTTTAAAAAATTTTTTAATATTTATTAATTTTCCCTTTTGTTGCCCTCGTTGTTTTTCTTTCTCCCTTTATAGCTCCTCCTTTCTTCTCAATTTCTCTATGTCCTAATAAATAAAAAGGGTAAAATGTTTGCTGGGAGTGGTAGATTCATTATGCAGACATTGCATCCTGGTAATAACCCTAGTAGGAAGGTGGAGGAGGAGGAGAAGGGATAGGAGGAAGGGAAGAAAGGAAGGAAGGGAGGAAAGAAGAAAGGCAGAGTAAATAGCATAATGGTTATGTGAAGAAACTCTCATGCCTGAGGCTTCAAAGTCCCAAATTTAATCCCTTGTACAACCATAAACCAGAGCTGATCAGTGCCATAATCCCTTGTACAACCATAAATCAGAGCTGATCTGGTAAAGTTAGTAATTAATTAATTAATTAATTAAAAAACCTTATTCAGGAATGAATCCTTACTTGGACCAATGGTTTTTTTTTTTTCACTAATCTTTATTTTTTATATTACAGAATTACATGTCAACAGAGGTTTGAATCCACAACATCCACACCACCAGAGTTCTGAATCTTCACTCTCCCCACTGCAATCCACCACTGTTCCCCTAAAGCTTTAGACATGAGCTAACCATCTTCTCTACAACTATCTGTCCACATTTATACATAGTTGCCCCTTCTTTTTCTGATCTACTGGTCTCTTTCCCTCTAAGCCACTCGTGACATCGTAACTACCTCCACATGTCCATCTCCTTTTCCTTCTCTCTCTCTGGGTGCTGATGGAGCTGGAGTGCAGAGCCCTCTTATATTCATCCTATCACTTCTCCCTAGCTGGGAGTATGGATCAAGGTTGTTTATGGGGAGTAGAAAGTAGGAGTTCTGGCTTCTGTAGCTACTTCTCCACTGAGCATGGGCCTTGAAAGGTTGATCCATACCCTGAGTCTGTTTCTATCTTCCCTTTGTGGACCAGAGTTCTGGAGATGTGAGGGTCCAGGACACATTGGTGAGGTCATCTGCCCAGAGAAGTCGGGGTGGAGTCACAGTAGCATCTTCAGTCTGGAGGGTGGCATGACCTAAGTTGAGACAATATGGCTAATGAACAGGAACCAAAAAGTAGGATTAAAGCAGATGAGATTAGGGATTTTAGGGTAGAAGAAATCTAGGAGAACCATTTAGGAGTGTTCCTGGGGGCATACAACTATAGTAGTTTTGCTTGAGTTTGGTAGCTAGCATGAGGTTGGATGAGAGTATAGTCTGAGAGAATGTTGCCAGAGTGGAGAAAAGGGCTAGGAAGTTGTATTAGAGAAGGGAGTAGCTCCCATTCTTATAAAAAAAAGTTGTGGCTAAAGTTAACTATTTACCTCCATCCACCTGCTCCAGGGCCCATATATAAATGCATATTTATATTTAGTACCAGAGCCTGTGTAACCTCAAAGTCCTTAATGGTCTGAGCGTATAGCTCATGGTCACATCTGAGGAACATTATAGGTTGCACTCATTTCAGGACCAGTTTTTTTCAAGTGACAGGGTAGGATACCCCAAGACTCCTTTCAGAGACTGGGGTTATCCTTACTGTCACTGCTTGATAGTAGAGTTGAAGTCCTGAGAGGGTCCACAAGTCACTGTTCCTCATAGAAGTGACCAGTGGTAGTGGACCCCTCTAGAGGTCAAGGCCCATCATATGTGTGTGGGAATGCAAGGATTCCCTAACTAGGACCAGAGATGATCAGATGCTGTGATATTGACCAAACATGCCATTATTGAGTGGGCCATTCTCTTGCCCTTATCCAACTTTTGTAGTCCTTTCTTTATCTGATTATCTTAGATTTTCTCTCAGTTGTTAAAGCATTGAGTATTATTTATTGAGCCCAGCCAGAGTTAGGTTTGGGGGATCTGTCTTCTGTGGGCCTTTCTGCTAGGCTCTCCTGCTAATTTGGTCTGAATCCAATCAATTATAGAATATATAATGCCTTCTTTAAGCACTTCAACCATTATTAAGCACTTTGACTTTGAGTTATATGATTGCCCCTTATTTGTGGATACATGTACACCTGTATCCAGTACCCTAAACCCTAGCCTAATATAGTATCTGTTACTTAGTTAAGTGATGTGCCATCTAACTTTGATGTAGGTAGTCCCATGTGTCAGGAAAGGTCTCACCAGATTTGAAGAGTTGCGAGGTTGACTTCTCAGGCTGGTACCTTGAGTTACAGTCCACAGTAGGATTTCAATAGCAGCATAACATAATGCAGGGTGGCAGCAACAATAGTGGTTTGGTTGAAATTGACCAAGCTGGAATGGCAATAAGGAATCATAGAGAAGGAATTTCTAGAAGTATGGGCATATCCTAGAGGTAGCAGGACTAGGAGAAATGCAGGTCTTAGAGAGGATGAAAGGGGTTTCTTATAGCCTTAGAGAGAGTTAAAAATAGCAATAATTGATTATTATAGCCAGTTAGTTAGAGGATTTAGTATCTATATTCGTATACTTGACTTCATGATTTGAATGTTTTTAGTGGTATCTGAACCTCTTTGTATTTTAAATACAAGGATCAATGATATTTGTAAGTCACGAACTATGTACAATGAATTCAACTTGAATTTTAAAAAAGTGGATGTCTTCTCTTCAGTTTTATAATTAAATCAAATTCTTCTTTCATTTTAGTCAATAATTTTTAAAAATCAGCACTTATTCTAATTATTTCTTTGACTCTTTATAGGTGGTCCTTAGGTAGCTGAAAACAATCAGTGTTTGTGGCGTTTTCACACTGAATTAAAACACAGTGATATAATGTTTTACCCTTAAGATAACAACTGAAGTCAAACTTGTTTTTAAGTTTAAAAGAGCACATATGACCTTCCATAGTTCTCTTAATGTTTCAGGCTTTTGGAGCTAAGACTGCTTACTTTTGTATATTGAAAAATAATGCCAGTCATAATGGTGACTATGGAATTGACAACATTTTTCCTTTAGCTCTAGAGATTACTGCACATTGAAGGTTTTCTTTTGAAAGAGGCTGATGGTGATAGCCTTATTTTCATTTTGTTGTACAGGAAACTTTATTTCTTTATTAATGTGTCCCACTAGCCACTTTAACTTTTAAGCAAAGAAACCTTGTGAAAAGATGACTGCATATCAGTTTTGTGAAGAATGTGGTAGAATGAGGTGAGTCTTGTGACTTCCTTATTTTATCTCCAATATCATGCCTTACTGCATTTCGATCTGATTAAAAATTGACTTAGCCAGAATCTATGTAGATGACAGGAAACAGTCGTGTGTGTGTGTGTGTGTGTGCGTGTGTGAGAGAGAGAGAGAGAGGGAGAGGGAGAGGGAGGGAGAGAGAGAGAGAGAGAGAAGAAAAGCAAAGAGAGAAAAAAGAGAGAAAGAAGGAAAGAATCCATGGCACTGATACTTCCTTCAACATGGTGGGGACTGGGCCTGAACTTTGGTAAGGCATATGGTAAAGCAGCGTACTATTCAAGTGAGCTCTGTTGCTGCTGGCCCAGGAAACAGTTTTTGTCCTCTGTTACCTAATAGTTGATAAGCCCAGGATGACAAGAAAGTCTCTAGACTTTTTATTTTATTTTTTTAACCAGAGCATTGCTCAGCTCTGGTTTATGGTGGTACAGGGGATTGAACCTGATATTTTGGATCCTCAGGCATGAAAATCTCTTTGCATAACCAATATGTATCTACCTCTACCCTTCTCTAGACTTTCTTTTAAAATATTTATTTATATATATTTATGAGAGACAGAGAAGGAAGGAGGGAGAGGAAGACTAGAATGTTGCTTAGGTCTTACATATGGTGGTGCTAGAGAACCTAGGGCATCATGATTACAAGTCTTGTGTTCAAATTTAGAAATATCTTCCCAGCTGTACATTTTAATGAAATTTCCATATATATATATATTTTTTCTTACTTTAAAATAAATGAAGATTTAACTATTTCAGTTTTATTTTCCTATTTTTTTTTCTCAGTAATGAGAAATGACTAACACATCATTCATATGAAGGGAACTTTTTAAATTTTTTATTATTTGTTTACTTTTTATTACATTTATTTACTTAATGGATAGAGATAGCTAGAAATTGAGAGGAAGGGGAGACAGAGAAGGAGAGAGACAGAGAGATACCTGCAGCACTGCTTTACCACTTGTGAAGCTTTCCCCCTACAGGTGGGGACTCAGGGCTTGAACCGGGTCTTTGTGCACTGTCACATGTGCCTTAAGCTAGGTGCCTCACCACATGGCCCTCTAACATTTTGATTATAATCTTAAATACCTTATTTCACTTTCCTGTTTTGAGGTGGCCAACAGATTAATCACATTGAGAAGCATATGGGCTACTTGCTCTCACCAGATTTCAGTAGTAAGATGAATTATTAAATGATTACCTGACTTAAGATTTGTGGTAGGGTTTTCCAAAGGATTCAGGGAATTGGACTCATAGGCCTTTGAATTCTCTTTCAGTATTGAGTCATGGAGACCCATACGTAGAAACTGTATTATAAATGTGTTATACCAAGATATTCTCCTTCAGATGAGAAAGTGTGTGAAGGTGTGTGGGACTATGTGAAAGTTTGGTAGAGCTTAGGAAAAACTCCCCCCATCCTTGGATGGAGGTCTTGAAAAGACACCCCCTTGTTAGCCTCTCTAATAGAGATGAGCAAAGGGGAAAACGTCTCTCAGACTCAGTTTCCCCTTGTAAGACTCTCAAGCCCACAGAGATCTCATAGTTTCTCCCTGCTAGCAGCAGGCCACATGGCTGCCTGATTTAAGGTTCATTCAAAGTTCACATAATCACCCAGAGTTCACATAATAACCTTACTTTTGATCACAAAGGAGAAGACACTCCATCAAACTCCTCCTCGACACCAGAAAGTGAAGCCCCAAAGCACTATTTCCTTATGTACTTTGATATCTATGATTTACATCAAGTTTGTTTATCTTCTCTCTATCTCACCCTACTGGTTTAACCCCTATGCTTCTCTCAAATGCCTTTAGATAATTAAATTCCCTTCCCTTCCCTTCCCTTCCCTTCCCTTCCCTTCCCTTCCCTTCCCTTCCCTTCCCTTCAATTCTTGTCATACCAGCCCCAAACTGACCTTTAAGAAACCTGTAATTTCTGATGTATTTGAAAAATGTTCTTTGTTTAAATCTCTATATAAACCCAAGCCCACCCCCAAGTAAATGAGAGTGTTCATACTAGAATCCTCCCCAGTGTCTCTTGTCCATATCGCTGAGCCCTCAAGCTAGCGAGGGGGAACCGGTAAGCTTACCTTCCTGGCTGAGAGTCACCCTGCGTGAGCCCCAGCAAAGGTGTATTAAAAAATGGCAACTTTATCTCAAATAACTTCATGCTAGAAGAGGAATATGTGAGAAAAGCATAACGGCTGCTTGGAAAACCCTGAATAGCATTCCTGCAACCCCTTAGCCTTGCAAAAGACATCACCACTCACACTCCTCATAGATTGGAATAGGACAGCATGGGTGTCAAATCCAAGTTTCAGGGCACTGTGTAGATGTGAAGGACGAGGTTTGCTATGGTTTTTACCAGTGATTAGAAGTATAACTACTGTGTCTAGCTCTTCATTCCTTTCAGCAAGAACAAGTGAATCAATTTGCCTGCTTGATTAAAATGAATTATGACTGTCACCCAGGGATTTATACTAATCTGTGAATTTTAGGGTTATGCCAAGGGAAATTGGTCCCTGTTCATGGTTACCTCAATTACACATTTATTTTGCTTAGCTTTTACATCCTTTTCTCCTTTCCCCCCCAACTTATCCCCACTCACCCTCTCCTCTCTTCTTATTCTAGTAAAAAGAAGGGGAACTTTCAAAGGAAGAAGTAGATGACAAAACTATAATCTTAATAATCACTATCGTGTCAACTTGGTTTGGGCACAAGTTGTCTGAATATTGATAAAATATTATTCTGGGTATTTCTGTAGGGGTGACTTGGGTAAGACTGATATTTAAATGTGTCATCTTAATGTAAAAAAATTACTTTTCATAATTTCAGTGGGCCTCATCCATCCAATTAAAGTCTAATTATAGACAAAAGACCAGCCTCCCCAAGTTAAAGGGAATTCCCTGGCAGAGTGCTTTTAGACTTACTCTGCAACTCCATTCCTTCCTAGTTCTACAGCAGCCTATCTTCACACTCAAACTGGAACCACCTTTGGCTCTTTCCTCTCCAATATACCAGTTCATCCTGCAGATTTTGGACTTTCCAGCCACCATAGTAGTGAGATAATTCCTTATAATCAATTTCTTTCTCTGTTTACACACACACACACACACACACACACACACACACACACACACACACACACACGGAGAGAGAGAGAGTTGACAAGAACTCTAGCCAAAACAATGAGATATGGTTAACCTTCTGTCACAGGAAACAAAACTCAGGAGAACACAAAGACTGCATGTTATAGAGCTGGGGCACTCACTGTCTTCTTTGCTTCATGAAATTGAAGTGAATCCAGAATCATATATCCAGAATTTGAGTGGATTTACAGAAGCACACGGTCTCTACTATGCCTTGCTTCCATGCTATCTATGTTCTTGTTCTTCTATTTTTTTTTTCCTTCCAGGATTGTGGTTGGGGTTTAGTGTCTGCACAGCTTTACCATCACCAATGGCTTTTCCCTACCTCTCCTCTTTTCTTTTCTTTTAGGTAAAGGGTGAGAGACAGAAAGAGAAATAGAAAACAGAGAGGGAGAGGGAGGAAGGGAGAGAAAGAGACAGAAAGAGAGAGAGAAGGAGAGACAACTACAGCACTACTCCACTGTTTGTGAAACTTCCCTCTTGCAGATAAGCACTGGGGACTTGAACACAAGTTCCTTGCATATAGTAACATGTGCACTCTACTGGTGCTCCACTGCCTGGCCCCTATATTTCTCTTCTTCCTCCTTCTCCCCCTCCTCTTCCTCCTCCTCTTCATCTTCTAAAAATTTGAGATCAAGTTTCACATGAGAGGAAAGAGAAAGAAACCAAAGCATCACTCCAGGACCTACAGCACCAGGGATTCTCACTTAATTCTAACTTAAGATGTTTTTACTTTTGGTTAGGTGACACTATAAGACACAGTTTCAGTATGAAAAGTTCCAGTGTGGAGAAAAGATAATCAAATCTCACCCTGATTGATAAGCATCATGTTTTGTGAGGGATCATATCACCTGGGAATCCTCCTCCTCCTATGTCTTGGCTCATCCATCTGAAACACATTGAAAAGTTGCTCACAGGCATTTTAGTGAGGTGTGTGCCCTCTGTGAGCTTATCAGCCAAACAGCACATTTGGTTTTCAAATCCAGACATCGATAAAAAACCAATTTGTCAGACTAATAATTCAATTCTGAGTCACAAAGCTTTGCTAGAGGGTTGGAACTTTGAATTCTCCTTTATAAATGTTTCATCTCCAGACCCTGAACAGAAAAGCCCTTTCCTCCCCCTCCAGGGTAAGATTGCCTCATTCTTCTGATTCATATTCATCTTTCAAGATACAAAGCTTTTTATAGTTCTTCCCCCTTTTGAAAGTGGGCGTCTTTTTTAATGTCAGATTTAAACAATAATTTCATAGCCCCCGTGCTCGACTGTTTCTGGAAATCTATTTAGTTTCACAAAACAAGTAACCAAATCATGCAGACTTGCATGATTTCCATTTCAATAGTATCATTTCCACCTGAGGTTTACATTTAAATGAATATGTGGCTGGGAACATTCTGACTTTTGAATGCTGCTCCTTTTGGGGAGGATACCTATTTGACCAAAATGTGAATTCATTTAGACCCATTTTGGGAATATGAAGGGAGAAATGTAAAGCTTAAAAACCATCCACTTCTCCATTGCTTTGGGGTTTTTAGGATAATGTGTGAGCAGGATCAAAAATAGACTGAACTAAGTAAAGAGCAGCAACTTTGTTTATGGTAAGGATTCATGAATTCTGTGAGAGCTGTCAATACCATGACTTTTGTGACTTTTTCTCAGTCTCACCTGCTTTCTCTAACATCCTGATGAATTATGTCTTAATGCAGATTACATGTCTTCAGTTAGTGCCCTCTCCTTTTCTCAAGAAAAGGATGCAGCTGCAAATCAATATTAAATCACTAATAAAAATTAAAAAGAAAATTAAAGGGAGTTGGGCAGTAGCGCAGCGGGTTAAGCGCACGTGGTGCAAAGCGCAAGGACTGGTGCAAGGATCCGCGTTTGAGCCTCTGCTCCCCACCTGCAGGGGGTTGCTTCACAGGTGGTGAAGCAGGTCTGCAGGTGTCTTTCTCTTCTTCTCCTCTCCCATTTCTTTCTGTCCTATCCAAGAACACTGACATAAATGACAACAATGATAACTACAACAATAAAACAACAAGGGCAACAAAAGGGAATAAATAAATAGTTTTTGAAAAAGAAAATTAAAAAAAGAAAGGAATGCAGCAGATATCTATCATGGAGAGATAAGAAATTGTATCCAGTAAGACAGAAAGAGAAAAATGAATACCAGATAATCTCACTCATGGGTAGAAATTAATAAACAACAAAGAAAAGGGAAAATATAAGGTAAAACCTGGACTGGATATGATACACTGCAGTAAAGGGTTCTGGGGGAAGGGGAAACCCACTGGGGGGAGGATCTCAGGCACCCAGTACAGGATAGTAGAGAGAGAGGAGTTAGGTGGGTGGTGGGAGTGATATGCAGACACCTATCATGGTGAGATGAGGTTGTACCTTTGTGTCAGCAACTGTTCTGTAAACAACTATTTCCCCAATAAAATGGAGAGAGAGAAAAAAGATATTGAACAGATTAGAAAATCATTATTTCCATAATGAAGCTCTTTGGGAAAAAAGAAGAAAAATGATGCATTATTTATTACCTTATCTATTTTCTGTTAGGGAACAATTCACTTCTCAGAGAAGCTATTTTCCGTATGTTGAAAATGCATTTGCTTTTTACCTTGCTGGAGTCTCATAAACAGAAGGGAGATGATGAAATTTGTTGCTAGTTGAATCCCTTACTACACAATTGACTTTCCAGGTAAGGATTTTGCCTACCAACTGCAATTTCACATCTGATTCTAGCACTGTGTATTTCCCTATGGCACCAAGCACTTTGTTTGTAACACTTGCTGGGATTCCAACAATTCAATTAAATCTTGATACTGTCTCTGAAGACACAGCATCAGTTTGCACAGTTAGGAATACAGTCCTATAAGACTGCTCTCCACTTCAGAAGTCAGTTGTAAACCCTGGTTATTGGTTGTCTTCAGGCCATAAATCGGAGCTTGTGAAACATCCTCCTTGCAAGTGGGAAGCCAACCCTCGAACGCGGATTCTTGGGTGGGTCCTTAGTACTGTGTGTGCTTAATTTTATTCCTTTGTCTGTTCAGTAGGTGTGATGATGCTTCCCAGGTTGGTTCTGAGAAATGAAGAAGGTTATATTTGCAAACAGGGCCTTCTGAAGTAGATCTTAAAGAAATGTATTTGAGGGGCCAGGGGATGGTATGCCTGCTTAAGCACACACATTACTGTGTGCAAGGACCTAGGTTCAAGCCCCTGGTCCCCACCTACAGGAGGAAAGCTTCATGAGTGGTGAAACAGGGATGCAGCTATCTCTTTGTCTCTTTTCCTCTCTAATTCCCCTTCCTCTCAATTTCTCTGTCTCTACCTATTAACAAATAAATAAAAATATTTTAAAAAGTAAAAAAAGAAAAATATTTTATTAGCCCCAAACACTCAAATATAGATTATATCAATTTATCTTTATATTAATCCTAGAAGTAGATGTATCAGTTTCTGCCATTGTTACCACAGACATGGATAACTGAAGTAGATAGATATAGTAAAACATCTCAGAATGACCTGAGTTCATTTTTCTTTTGTTCCCAAAGACTTGTTTTGTCATTTAATGAGAACGAGAGATAAGAGGGATAGAAAGAAGCCACAGCAGCACTCTGGCATATGTGGTAGGGACTGACCTCATGCTTACATGTCCAAAACTTTACCACTGTGCCACATCCCAGGTTACATCCATGCCTTATTTCAATGATTTCCTGCCAAGAGCCATTCTCTGCTTGATAGAAGATAAGCCTTTGAAACAATGAAAGCCCTCGAGATAAGTTTCTATTTCCCCACAGGTAGGCCATTTACCAGAAAACAAGTGACACACCACATAGTTATAGTTAATAGACATAGTTTTGGCTATGTATGTTGCAAGGGACATTCCACCCTGATAATTGCTCCTCCTCCTCCTCCTGCACTCCCCCTTCCCCAAAGCCTTATAATGCCTGTAAACTCAATAAAATTTGGCAGCTTGATCAGAATCCTGTCTTGCTGTCATTCTTTGTGTCTCCTGTCCCTTTCATTCCAGGTCCCAGGGTTCCTAGCCCCTGTTCTCGCCTCGCTGGCCGGGGCAATTTCCTTTTGTCTGAATTCTTTAATTATGATAACAGCATAATTTGGTTTGAGAGAGTGAGACTAGTTATCAATGTCTGTTGTGATCATTTTGTGATTTTTTTCAAAAATTCACATGAAACCAAATGAATTCTTTTTTTTTTTTTTTTTAAGAAAGGAGACATTAACAAAACCATAGGATAGGAAGGGTACAACTCCACATAATTCCCACCACCCAGCTCCATATCCCGTCCCCTCCCCTGATAGCTTTCCCATTCTCTATCCCTCTGGGAGTATGGACCCAGGGTCCTTGTGGGTTGCAGAAGGTGGAAAGTCTGGCTTCTGTAATTGCTTCCCCACTGAACATGGGCGTTGACTAGTAGATCCATACTCCCAGTCTGCCTCTCTCTTTCCCTAGTAGGGTGGGTCTCTGGGGAAGCGGAGCTCCAGGACACATTGGTGGGGTCATCAGTCCAGGGAAGTCTGGTCGGCATCATGCTGGTATCCGGGACCTGGTGGCTGAAAAGAGAGTTAACATACAAAGCCAAACAAATTGCTGAACAATCATGGACCTAAAGGCTGGAATAGTGCAGATGAAGTGTTGGGGGGGGGGGTACTCACTGCAAACTCTAGTGTACTTCTGCTTTCAGGTATATATTTTTCCCTGGAAACCAACTGAATTCTATGTTGCAGCTTCCCCCCTTAGATTCTCTCCTCCTGTGACGATGTATGCTGCTTTGCTCACCTTTACCCAAGGGGCCGTTTCCTGAAAATGAGTTCCCCAGTTTTGACCCCACATTCTATCATCTAATCTCCTTCCCTTTGTAAGAAGAAAATGTTTGTGTATTTGATACACAGAACAGACACAAAATATTTATGCCATAAAACAAAGAGTGAGTTAATAATATTTTAAAATTACAAGTAGTTAAGGTGATAAGGCTTAGGAGATGAAAATGAAAATTGATGTAAACATGAATACAACCAAGTCATGACTCACAATCAATTTACAGTTCTGTATGTGGAATAAATCATAAATCTCTAAAATCCTTAAGTTCTTAAATATGCCTATCTCTTTATCAAACTCTCCTTGATTAGAGGAAGCAAACAGGATAACTATAAACTCAGGAATATAATGTTTATGATCCAGTGTGGGCAAAGTCTTGAAAGAATTAGTATGTTGAAAGTGGTTCTAGGAAGAATTGTGGGATTTTGTTTGATTTTTTTTAATTTAATAATTTTTTAAATTATTAAATTATTTAATAATGATTAACAAAATTGTAAGATAATAGGGATAGAATTCCATACAGTTCCCTCCGACAGAGTTCCCTGTTCCATCCCTTCTATTGGAAGCTTCCCTATTCTTTATCTCTCTGGGAGTATGAACCAAAATTCCTTATGGGGTGCAGAAGGTGGAAGTTCTGGCTTCTGGAAGTCCTTTGGATGGGGCAGTCACATGAGAAATAACTGATGCCAGGGGATTCTAGAGTTCTAATCATATTTTCTTGCTGTGGGGTAGATTTATATTTAATACAGGTACTTGTGGGGAAAATAGGCATGAAAAGGCAGAGATTAATGTTTCTAAAGAAGAGAAGCTGCAGGCTACTTCATTTAAAGAATGAAGAATTTGTTCACTTAAAATGGTCTTTGGGAAGAATTCTTGGTGTGGTCCTTTTTAGAAATGCAAATGTCAGGTACATAGACCATTCAAGAATAATCTAATGGGCTATTACTGTGTTTTACTTAATACTGTTTCAAACAAAATCTCTTGGTCAATGCATGTAGTCTAGGAATTAGGAAAGCTAATTCACCTACTAGTTAGGAGGAGAGATGCTTTCTGAGATGGGGTATGGTAATTCAATCTTACACTTGTTCTTTGAGGTCAAGGAAGCTTGTCTTCTTAGACAAGGTAAACTTATGAAAACGTGCTGAATGGGAACTCAAAGTGGGGTTGGGCAGTGGTGCCTCCAGTAAAATGCACATGTTACTATGCACTAGGACCCTGATTCAAGCCCCTAGTTTCCACCTACAGAGGGGAAAGTTTCATGAGCAGTAGAACAGTGCTACAGGTGTCTCTCTCTCTCTTCTTTTCTTCCCTATTTTTCGGGGGTGGTGGTGGTGGTGGCTGCTGGGAGTGACGGCACTGAACACTAGATATAACTTTGTTAGGGGAAAAAAGGAAGTTGGGATTGATTATCCTGACACATAAACTCAAGGTCTGATGATGCTTGGACAAGGAATTGTTTGAGGTACACAAGCAGCTGACTTTGAAAGCATTTATAGAGTGCTATTTGAACACAGTCATTACTAATGACTCTCTATATAAAAGCCCAAAGGTAGCTATAGCTCAGTGCTCATTCTGGGTTACAATTGCAGGGATAGCCTAAAAAGGATAAGGAACTGTATCAGTATAATGGCATTCTTCAGGACAGAATTAACCGTCACCCATGACACTGTGTCAGAGAAGATCAGTCTGGCCATGTCTGAGATTGACAGCTCAGTCTGAAGATTTCTCATCACATGATATGCAGAAAATAAGTGAAGAATAGGTCTCTTGCAGATATCCAGATCATTCTTTCTTTCTTTCTTTCTTTCTTTCTTTCTTTCTCTCTCTCTCTCCCTCTCTCTCTCTCTCTCTCTCTCTTTTCCTTCCTTTCTCTCTCTCTCTCTCTCTCTTTTTTGCCAAGAAGTTCATTTCTAGGGCTTGGTGCCTACACTAGAAATCCACTGCCTAGAAGTCATTTTTTCCCCCATTCTTGTTGTTGTTAGATATGACAGAGAGAAATTGAAAGGGGAGGGGAAGCTATATAGACAGAAAGGTAGATACCAGCGGACCTGCTTTGAAACCACTTGCCTTCAGGTGGTAGTCCCCGGTCTCATACAAGAATCCTTGCGGTGGCCCTTGCTCTTGGCACTATGGGTGCTTAACCCGGTGCACTACCATCCAGCCCTCATGCTTTTTCCAATATGTGTTACGTTCCCATACAGAGTTAGGGTCAATTATACCCTCTAAAACTCAAATAAAACTGTTCCTTAAAGAATAACTTTTCCTTAAAGAATAAACATTACCCAAATTTTGGGTCCTTTCTAGAAACAACTTTCCATAGCCTCAGAGGACTCGCATAGATATTCAACTTCTACTTCTTGTTTTAAATTTTTCAGAAAGAAGGCTGCAGAGATAGCACAGTGGAAATGAATTAAATCTGCATGCTTGAAGCTCCAGATATCCCATGTTCAATCCCCAGTACCACCATTAACTAGAACTGAGCTGTACTCTGCTCTTTATTTAATTCCCCCCCTCCCACAACTACCTACAACTTCTAGTCTCTCTCATAAATAAACCTTAAAAATTTCAGACTCATAGATGTTAAAAGAAAGAAAAAATAAAAAAGGAGAGAGATAAAAAGGGAAAGGTAGATACCACTTAACTCCTGTGAGAATATCATACATCATAAAAGGCAGCAGCAGCAAATGATGGAGAAGCTATGGGGTCAAAGGAACCCTCCTGCACTGCTGGTGGGAATGTAAGTTGGTCCTACCTCTGTGGAGAACAGTCTGGAGAACTCTCAGGTTAGAAATGGACCTACCCTATAATCCTGCAATTCCTCTCCTGGGGATTTATCCTAAGGAACCCAACACACCCATCCAAAAAGATCTGTGTACACATATGTTCTTGGCAGCACAATTTGTAATAGTCGAGCAAGTTGTGGTATGTATACACAATGGAATACTACTCAGCTATTAAAAATGGTGACTTCACCGTTTTCAGCACATCTTGGATGGACCTTTAAAAAAATCATGTTAAGTGAAATAAGTCAGAAACGGAAGGATGAATATGGGATGATCTCATTCTCATTCAGGCAGAAGTTGAAAAACAAGATCAGAAGAAAAAACACAAGTAGAATCTGAACTTGATTTGGTGTATTGCACCAAAGTAAAACACTATGGGGTTGGGCGGGGGGGAAGAATACAGGTTCTAGAAGGATGACAGAGGACCTAGTGGGTAGGGATTGCATTGCTATATGGAAAACTGGGAAATGTTATACATGTACAAACTATTATATTTACTGTCAAATGTAAAACATAAATTCCCCAATAAAAAAATTTTAAAAAATAGAGGGAAAGGTACCACAGTACCTGAACTTTCCTTGGTTCAAACATTGGTCATTTGCAAGACATGAACTTAACTGTGTGAATTATCTTCTGTCCCAGAAATAACATTTTTTTTCATTAAAGAAACCTTCCTTATGACAGTGCAAACATCTTAGAGCATCTGCTTTTATCATATGAATCACCCTGTCCTCATCATGTGAGACTCCTTCCTCTTTCCTTGATACCACAGGCACTGATGCCACTTATTAACTAAGAAAACCTTCCATCTGATTTAGTCTAGAATTTATAGTCAAGTAAATTCTCTATGTGCATATAATTAAATGTGTCCTTTTTCTCCTACTAATCTGTCTTAAGTAAATTTGCTTGTTTGACAAGCCAGAGAAAAATCAGGGATAGGAGTAACCCTACAGAACTGAATCTAATTAAAACTACATTGAAATATGCTTCCTTAATTCTTCAGTTTGTCAAAAATTTACCAGCTTGATACTCTGTTGGCAAGACTGTAATGGAAGTAGACATTTATTATAAGAGAGTGCTGATTTGAATGAAGAACAGACAGTCCATATAGAGAGGAACTTGGTGTTGTCTAACAAACTATATATGCATCATTATTTTCTATTTGACCCAGCAAGGTCACCATTATGAATATATTCTGAGGCTACAACTACATGAAAAATGCATGTACAAGGTTATAACACAAACTATTGTAAAAAAAAAAAAAAGGAAGTCCATCCATACAAATGGTTAAATAAGCTATTTACATTGATGTAATGAAATATTATTCACAGTATTATATACATGAGAATTATGAAGATGGTCTGTAAAAACTTATACAGAGTAATTTATATAACATATTGCTAAATAGAATGACAAGTCAATGTGGTTTCATATTGTACCAACTTCTCTGTAAGTAAAAATGAGAAGAAGCATATTTTGCAAAGAGAAATATAGAAAGTTCAGTGTAGAGACTACTAAAGTATGCCAATTATGGGTGGATGGAGTTTTTATAAAGTATCTCTATAAAATATTAACTTAAGTTCTTCATAATGTTGGCATTAATACTGTATGTATTTTAAAATATAAAATGGACCAATAATTTTTTTTAATTTCTAGAAGTTCTATTTACACTTTCAACTTTTTATTGTGTATATCTTTTCCTTTAACCACTCAACTACAGTTATAATGACCATTTATGTAAGTAAATATCTGATAGTTCCCTTATCTCTGTCATTTTGGTGTTATTTTCTTATTTCTTCACATGTCTAGTAAATTTTGATTGGATATGGTAGAACTTTCTCTAAAGAGCATGAGTATTGTACTAGGCTTTTAAGTCTATGGTAGCCTCTTTTGAGTTCTTTAGGTTTTGTTTTAATGCTTTGATAGAACTTATATAAAATATCCATTATTCTAAACCTTAGAAGACTCTCTTACTTTATAAGATACAGCTATATATATATAAATAACATCAAAGAACATAAATTACGGTGAGGTCTGGTATGATACAGCAAATACTAAACAATGGATTTTCAAAGTTAACCCAATTGCCAAATAATTTGATTATAGCAATAACTATCTATTGCCTTCTTTACCCTTAAGCTAGCAGGAACCTCCCACTTCCTCTATAAAGCCCATTATTTCCCCCAGTCCTGAAACCACTTGGGTGGGGCTCACTTTCCTGCATGCTTCTCTCAATTCATACCAAATGATACTGTATCTGCAGAACCCAGCCTAATCAGTACAATGAGAACCACCTCAGCATGCTTCACTTCGGAATGTATCCAGAGATATAAGGTGTGGAATTTCAACCCTTCAGCCTCATTACTTAGGTGAAACCTGGTATCTCTAATTCCATTTCGGTGGTTCACTTCATAACAAAGCCCACAAACCTAGATATAGACCAGGTCCCATGAGATAGGGCATATGTACACATCCATAAATTAGGGAAAAATGTATACCTGAAAGCAAAAGTGCACAATAGTTTTCAGAGTCAGTAAATGAAGCAAGAAAGTGGAAAGACCTAAAAAGACACCATAAAGTTCCTAATAAAGTAGTTTCTACTTAGACTTAGATACCCTCCTCAGCTACTTCCTATTACAATCTCCTCAGTCACTCCAAAGCTAACCTTATCAAAGTAAGGACTACAAAAGCTGAATAAGGGCAAGAGACTGGCATACTTTAATGATGACTCTTTAGTTACTACCAGGGCACCCCATCCTCTGGGACCCTAGTTGGGGAGCCCTGGGGTTCCCACACAGACATGATGGGCCTAGACCTCGAATAGACCCCTCTCTCCATTGTCACTGGTCATCTCCATCAAGAACAACATAATGGGCCCCTTTGGGGCCCCCCATAGGACCTTATACTCAGTGTGGATCAAAAATGATAGAGAATGTTCCATCCTCTGAAGGGAGGTTGTATTTATCTACCACCTGAGGATGCTGAAATTGGTGCAACTGGGAACATTCCTACTCATGACCACAGACTTGGAACTCGAACGTACAGGAATGTAGAGGTTACATAGGCTCTTATGCTGAATACAGGCCCCAGATCAAATCGATGGGGTTTACAGTCAACAATATTTATACCCCTTTCCCATATTTGGGAGCTACTCTCTTCCCTGATCCAGCTTTCTAGTCCTTTTTCCAGCCATGACATCATCTCCCCAGAAAATAACCTGGGTCCACCTGTATATCAGATGTCAGGCTCAAGTAAAAACTAATAAAGTCATGGGCCCCTTGGAATATACCTAAAATAGACCTACTAGCTATTTCCAAAATGGAGACCCCAAATCTTCATCTGCAATATTCCAGCCTTTAGGTTCATGATTAGTCAACAATTTGTTTGGTTTTATATGTTAACTCTTTTTTCAGCCACCAAGTTCCAGATGCTACCATGATGCCAGTTGGACTTCCCTGGGCAGACGACTCCACCAATGTGTCCTGGAGCTCTACTTCCCCAGAGTCCTGCCCCACTAAGGAAAGAGAGAGACAGGCTGGGAGTATGGATCGACCTGTCAACACCCATGTTCAGCTGAAGCAATTACAGAAGGCAGACCTTCTGCATGCCATAATGGGTCCATACTCCCAGGTGGTTAAAGAATAGGAAAGCTATTAGGGTAGCATATGGGATGTAGAGTTCTGGTGGTGGGAATTATGTAGAATTGTACCACCCTTATCCTATGATCTTGTCAGTGTTTCCATTTTAAAAATAAAAATTAAAAGAAAAAAAAGATGATACTTTCCTGGGGCCAGGTCATAGCATAGTGGGTTAAAGGCACATGGAGGGAGGAGCATGGATCAGTGTAAGGATCCCTGTCTGAACCCCTGGCTCACCACCTGCAGGGGGGGTCGCTTCGAAGCAGGTGTGCAGGTATCTATCTTTCTCTTCCTCCTCTCTGTCTTCCCCTCCTTCTCAATTTCTCTCTGTTCTATCCAACAACAACAGCAAAGACAATAATAACAATGATAAAAATAACAAGGGCAACAACAATAAAAAATGCCCTCTGGGAGCTGTGGATTCATAGTGTAGACATTGAGCCCCAGAGACAGACCTGGAGAAAAAAAAAAGAGAGAGAGAAGATACTCTCCCACCAAGAAACACCTGGCAACAGTAAACCAAAATTGGGAAGGAATGTCTATTATACAGAGTTATAATCTAGTAAGGAATTTACAGGTTGTGCCAAACTGGCACCGTAGTTCTATGCCTACAACTTTACAAGGAGAAGATAACAATTTTATCTATAGACTACCAATCAGAAATACAAGTGGCTTCATGATTTCTTTCTCCTTTAATTTTTTTTTATCTTTATTTATTTATTGGATAGAGACAGCCAGAAAGCTAGAGAAAAGGGGGCTATAAAGAGGGACAGAGACAGAGAGACACCGGCAACACTGCTTCACCACTCGCAAAGATATCCCCCAGCAGGTAGGGACCCAGGATCCCAGGTTTTTGAACATTGTTAACAAATGCACTCAACTTAAGTGCACCACCACCTGGCCCTGCTCCCTGATTTCTTACTTGGTTCTTCCTTATCAAAAACTCCCTAGCTAGCCAACTGCAGGAGCACTAAATAATCTCTTAACACTTTGGTTAGAAGTGGTTTTGTGTGAACATATCACAGGAGCACCTCTTGCCAGGTGTTGTAAATTGACCTAAGCTATCCAACTCTCAGATTGCTCTCTTCATTAGTCATCTATCATTTATAACCCTCTATCTATCATCTAAAGAAAGACTGCTTTAAAAATTTAAAAGGCTTATGTAGAGTTAAATTAAAATTTTTAAATAGCTTATAGAGACATATACCTTATCACTTGTTTTAAGCATACAATTCAATGACATTTAGAAATTTACACGTGTGTAACCATTACCATAATCCAACTTTAGAATATTTCCATTTCTTCAGAAGATAGCCCCCATCCCCTTCTAGGCATATGCAACCACTAACCTACATTATTATTATTATTATTTGTGTGTGGATTTAGGTTCTCTGTACAGTCATATAAATGTGATCAAGGATACTCCCCTCCTTATCTCCCTCCTTCTTCCATCTCTTTTTTTCCAGAGCACTGCTTAGCTCTGGTTTATGATGGTGCAGGGCCTTGACCTAGGACTTTAGAGCCTCAGACATGAGAGTATTTTTGCATAACCATTATGCTACCTCCCATCCTTACCCTCTTCTTTTTTATTAACAAGTAGATCATCTTGTGAATTTAACACTTTTTATCAATACTCCATAACTGACAGGTGTTTATGTTGTTTTTTTAACTCTTTATTATTAATAATGTTGTAATTAATACATGTAGAATTTTTTTGTGTGTTGACAAGTGTGTTTATACCCCTTGAGAAGATAACTATGAATAAAATTGCTAAGTCATAACATACATGTATATATAACTTGAAAAAATTGTGTATTTTTCTAAAGTAGCTGCATCATTTGTTCTTCCATAAGCAGTCACAATGAATTTCATTTTCTCCAAGTGACATTTATTATTCTATATTTTTATTATGGGAGCCATTCCACTGTAGTTTAGTTTCACACTTATATGTACATGCATCTACAACTCTATGTTTGCAAATGTTTTTTGTCTGTCAGGTACATGACTAATACAGCATGAGGCTTGTTTTTCAGGTTCTGTCCCATTACAAGAATACTACTCTAGGTCAAAGTCTGGATATGTCAGAGATTTTACTAGGCCACAGGTAGTAGAGATGTGTATTGCTACATGTTCACCCATAACTCTGATGTCTGGTTGCTGCCCTAAGGGTATGGAGATTGTGCGTGAGATAAATGGAATATGCTTAATATCTCATGGCATTGAAGGAATGGGTCTGATGTCGCGACATTCAGACAATGGCAGTTTTAAACATCCCTACCTACATTTCTGATATTTTCCACCACCATGAAAATGTTCTGACATTTTTAAAAAAAAAATTTTAATATTTATTTTATTTATTTATTCCCTTTTGTTGCCCTTGTTGTTTTATTGTTGTAGTTATTATTGTTGTTGTCGTTGTTGGATAGGACAGAGAGAAATGGAGAGAGGAGGGGAAGACAGAGAGGAGGAGAGAAAGATAGACACCTGCAGACCTGCTTCACCACCTGTGAAGCGACTCCCATGCAGGTGGGGAGTCGGGGTTTGAACCGGGATCCTTATGCCGGTCCTTGTGCTTTGCGCCACCTGCGCTTAACCCGCTGCGCTACAGCCCGACTCCGTGTTCTGACATTTTGATACTGAGACTTAAGCACCTATTATTGTGTCTTGTGACATTAACCTGAGGTATCTGTTACTTAAGAAAACATCATTGATCTTTCTCATCCCTTCGTGCTGTAATGCATAAGTTTATCAGTAAGTGATCTGGGAGAAGCTTGGGATGCAGCTCACACTTTGCACTACCCCAGCTCAGGATGCCTTGTGTGTTTCCCTCCAGATCTCTTCATATCATTGGTTGTTTGAAGTGAATTTCTCTCAACCTTGAGAGGTGTTGTCTCTCAGGGTCCCAGCAACTGGCTAAGATTCTGTGTTAATAACCATAGTTAAGTGTTATTCTTATTATATTTATATGTCACACAGAAAATGGAGATATAGAGACTGGATGGTGGCACACCTAGTTAAATGCACATGTTACAATGCACAAGGACCCGGGTTCAAGCCCCTGGTCCCCACCCACAGTGGGAGATCTTCACAAGTGGTGAAGCAGTGCTGCAGGAGTCTCTCTGTCTCTCTTCCACTCTATCTCTCCCTTCCTCTCAATTTCTAGCTCTTTTTACCCAATAAATAAATAATTAAAGAAGAAAGTGGAGATCTAGAAGAAATTTTCTCCTTGAAACTATCCCAACCAAATGAAATATAAAACTACTTTATTACAAAATATTACAGTATGTTAATGTCTATTTACAGATGAGTTTAAGAAACAATTTTTTAAGAAACATCTGATATGTTCAGGCAAATGCTTTGGATGATTCTTATTCATGATTTCCAGGATGATCCAGTTTTATAGAAATATTTAATTCATTTTCACAGAAACTGTTAAGTAATGTTTCTACTTTCTTACATGTTTCTATTTCATATATATTTTCTGTTTATGAGAGATAACCAGAGTGGTCTGAGATAAAAAATAAAATTCAAGGGTTGAGCAGTGGTGCACCTGCTTGAGTACACATATTACCATGGGCAAGGATCAAGCTTCTGGTACCTACCTGCATTGAGGAAGCTTCACATGTAGTAAAGCAATGCTGTAAGTGTCTTTCTCTTCTTCTCTACCTTCCACTTCCCTCTCAATTTCTCTGTCTTATAAAATTAAAAAAATGTAATTTTTCTTTTTTAAAAAAGGAAAAAAAATAGCCACCAAGAGCAGCAGATTTATTGTACAGGCACCAAGCTCCAGTGATAACCGTGGTGGCAAAGATAAAATAAAATAAAATATGAAATTCATAATGCTTAGTACAGTCAGAGTCAGTTTAGAACTTTTAAGTGCCTTGGATTCTGGCATTTCTTAGCTGAGGATGCTGAATCTTTGGTGAAAGGAAAGTGCTACAGTAGGCCAGAAGAGGATCAGGTAGATTCATGGAAACGAGTAGATGGAAATATTTGCTATATCAGTAAGAAAGTTGGTTGGAAAAATCTCAGACTTTGGCTCTGGTGAATCCGGAGCAAGAGAGAGAGTGGGCAGGTTTGGGGCTACCGGGGGACTTCACAGTCTTTCCATTTCCATAGAGTCAGAGTTGAAGAAGAAAATCCACAAGGCCTGATGAAGCAGATAACATATTTACCATGTTTCACCTCGTGTCCTGGAATGCGTTGGCCTGCCTAGAAGACTGAGTGGACTGAAGGGTATCTCAAAATGGTCCTTTTGAGATGTTTTCTTTCCTTTTCTTACTCTTTCTTTCTTTCTTTCTTTCTTTCTTTCTTCTCTCTCTCTTATCTCTCAGAGCTAAAGCAAGGTGAGATATACGGAAGAAATATACATATATATTGAATCATCTCATTCATGAAGGGAAAGAAGATTAAGAAAACAAGCCAGGGGTCAGGCAGTAACGCAGCTGCTTAAGTGCACGTGGCGTGAAGCGCAAGGACCAGAGGAAGGGTCCTGGTTCAAGCCTTGGCTCTCCACCTGCAGGGGGGGTCACCTCATGGGCGGTGAAGCAGGTCTGCAGGTGCCTTTCTCTCCCCCTCTCTGTCTTCTCCTCCTCTCTCCATTTCCCTCTGTCTTACCCAACAACAATAACAACAAAATAATAATAACCATAACAGTGATACAACAACAACAAGGGCAACAAAAGGGGAAAAAATGGCCTCCAAAAGCAGTGGATTCGTGGTACAGGCACTGAGCCCCAGCAATAACCCTGGTGGCAAGAAAAAAAAAATAGCAAGCAAAGTCAAATGAAGATGAGCCTTTGGACTTGGACTGCAGAAATGAAGTTACCATTGAGGACTGGTGGTGGAGGGAGGTGATGTTTGCAAGGGTAAAGGGGATCTAATAGATTTTGTGGAAGGATATTAGTACTTTGGTGGTTGGTGCTGTTGAAGAGGTGTGAGATTGTGCTTCTAAAATATCTGCTGATTTGCAAATGAAGGCGACCTTAAAACATAGTTTTTATTTAAAAAATGAAACACCCTTTGAATTTAATGCAGTGAGTTCCTCAATGTTTTACTACTCAACCTTTAAACATTCTACCAGATCAATACCCAACCAGTACTGAAAGTTTTCTAAGTATAAGACTATAGAAATCCCAACATAAAACCGTGTCATCCTTACAATCCCCTTACCGTTCATTTAGATAAATTGTATGATTACGTCTGTATAAAAAGTTATCAGTGGGGCTGGGTTGTGGTGTACCTGGTTAAGCTTATCTTACAATGTGAAAGAACCCAGGTTCAAGTCCCCAGTCCCCATCTGCAAGAGGAAAAGCTTCACAACTAGTGAAGCAGGTCTACAGGTGTCTCTGTCTCTCTCCCTCTCTACTACCCCCTCCCTTCTTGATTTCTGGCTGTCCAATAGCTAAATAAAGATAATAGCAAAGAATTTTTCAATTCTCATATAATAAATTTCTTGCATGTGAAGTAACTTGATGTTTAAATTATCTCATTTTTAATATTTTTAATTTAAAAATAACATTGCATTACAATAGTGCATCCCATGAGTACCCATTTATTGGGGAAACTGACGATCCTTCCTAGCCGACTGAATCCACATGGATCCCAGTCACTTTCAAAGCCAGCAACAAGCAGACATCAGGCTCAACCTGACGCTGTTGACTGGCTACGGAAGAAGGGCAAACGCTAGAAGAAGAATAGTATATATGTTTCAAGTTTGTTTTTTTCTTTTCTTTTTCTTTTTTGCTTATGTGGCATCGGGGTTTGGGGACTCTTGAGATTCCATTGCTTTGGGGCCTAGTTTTTCATTCCTTTTAATTCAGATAGAGAGACAGAGAGAAAGTGAGAGAGAGATCATAGCACCAAAGCTTCTCATGCTGACATGGAGCTCCCAGTTATTGTGGTGATTCAAACCTGTACCCTGAGCATAGCAAGGCATATGCTCTGTCAAAGAGCTAGCTCCTACCCGCTCAAGTATACATTGCTGAAAATCAACAGGTGTGTGCTCTTGGCCCTTATTTATCCCCCTTCCTGCATTCCTCTTCTTTTTTCTGGCCCCAAATTAATTGGCCTTATAGCTCAAACTTAGTTTTTTTGTCTTACTTAATTATATGTTAAAATGTTTTTTTCTATACACTACATATGACTAAAATCATATATCATTTATTTCCCTGTTTTTTTCTACTTCAACATAACCTAAGAATTTGGTGATCCGTGTGATGAATATACCAAATTATTTTGTTTTATTTCCCCTTTTATTAGTGAGTTTATGTGCCTAAATGAATATGAACTATGTTTTTTTTTCTCCTTTGCCTAAATGGAAAAGCAATGGTCACCATGTTTGAGCACAACCTTTTTCTCCAAGGAAATATTAAATTTATTTTTCAGTTCTTCTTCTGCCTCTTCCTCATTCAGTATCTTAAACTCTACCAGATCCGTATTGTCCTTATAACCGAATTGTTTGTGAACTAAAGTAAAGCCCATTAAACAGAAAACCCCATCTGACGTCTGCAAGGAACAAACTGATTCCTTTAGAAAAATGGATGTTGGGGATGTTTGAAGGAATGTATTCACAGATTCAAAATCTTCAATTTTTCTACATTCAAGAGTAAAGTTGTAGATTTTTCGGTATCTATTTTTTTCCAGGAGATCAGAATTAAGAAAGTCTTGATTTAGAATGTATTGTTCTCTTCTGATTTGGTCCAGATACCAGATTCCTTCCTCTTCTGTCAAGCGGAAGATGCAAGGTACCTGGGGCTGATCCTTCCCAGAAATTAACTCAAGAGGCTTCCACATTTGATAAGAACTTCCGAATCCAGCATCAACAATATAGTTCCTTCCATCAACTGTCACCTTCAGCAGAAGGTGAATCATGCCATTGCTGTATTTGTTAATTGGAGTGAGATAGACATACCCTCCCAAAATTGTGGTCTCAAAACCAAGAGTGGTCAGAGCCCAATATAGAAGCTGATTGACCTGGATACACCATCCACCCCGTTTCTTCCTCACAATTTGATCAAAAGTAGCTTCCAAATCTAATTCCATCCTTTCCCCACAGTGGAGATTAAGGTTTTCAAAGGGAATGGCTCTGATCTGGTGCTGAAGAATGTCAGTTAATGTTTCCAAGTCCAATTTGTTCCTGAAGTTCTTGTAGCCAATTCTTTCAAAATATGCTTCAATGTCCATGTTTCCCTAAAGGAGGGAAAACAAACACAACACATACTATTAATTTTGTATCTCAATTGGAGTAGACCAGTTATACTGATAATGCAGTTTATGTAGGATAATATGCAATGGCTATACATATCTGTAATCATGATTCTTACAAAAGGAAATTTTTTACTATTAAAAACACTCCCAACTATATTACAAGTTTTTTTTTTCAATTTCAGTATCAATTTATTGAGGGAATGTTGATTTGCAATATTGTTGTCATGCAGGTACATTTTCAAATTTCTCCAAAATAAGGATCAGGAAAAAAAAGGGGGGGGGCCGGTCAGTACATCTCACTGAACACCAAACTCATCCTGTCCCACCGTAGAGTATATTGATATCTCATGTTTTTGGTTTACAATTCCTTGAGAGTATCTTTTCATGTAGCTGTCAGTCATTTGTCTTCCTTAAAAGTCCTTTACCTATTTTTAAGGGATATTTTAGTTTTCAATTGAATTGTGAATTTTTTATATATGCTATTAACACCTTAACATAATAACACCTTGTAAATATTTTCTTCCATTCTGCAGGCTGCTGTTTTAATTAGCTGACAGTTTATTTAGTTGTGCGGAGCTTCTGAATTAGAGATCCACTTGCTGGTTGCTGATCACATTTGGTCATAATTAAAAAGTTGTTGCCAAGACCATGGCAAGAAGATTTCTCTCATAGTTTTCTTCATGTGGACTTAAAAGTGTATGAATTTACATTTAATTAATTTGTCACAGGTTTATTTCTGGGGCTCAGTACAACGCTATGAATTCACTGCTCCCAGAGGCCATTTTTTTTTCCTTCCTGGTTTTCTTTGTTTTTCTTTTTTTTTTTTTTGACAGTACAGATAGAAATTGAGAGTGGTAGCACAGCTATATACAAGATACTGGGTACTGTACAGCAAACCATAACAAAAGGACTTTTCAAAGTTAACCCAATTACCAAATAATGTGATGTAACATTAACTATCGATTGTCTTTTTGAACCCTAAGACAGCAGGAACCTCACATCTCCACTATAGAGCCCCTACTTCCCCCAGTCCTGGAACCCTTGGATAGGGCCCACTTTCCCGTATGCCTCTCCCAATCCATATCAAATAATATTGCATCCGCCGATCACAACCTAATCAGTGCAATGATTGCCACCTCAACATGCTTCACCTCAGACTGTGTCCAGAGACTTCACGTGCGGAATGACAACCCTTCAGCTTCATTACTCGGGTGAGACCTTTCCTTTTATAGTACACTCTAATTTCATCTCAGGTGGTTCACTTTCTAACAAAGTCCCAAAACCTAGATATACACCAGTTTCTGTGAGAGAGAGCTTATGTTCACACGTATCCATAAACTACTGCAAAATATATACCTGAAAGCAGAAGTACACTAGAGTTTGCAGTGAGTACCTCCCTAACACTTCCTCTCCACTATTCCAAGCTTTGGGTCCATGATTGCTCAACAATTTATTTGGTTTCGTATGTTAACTCTCTTTTCAATCACCAGGTTCCAGATGCCATCAGGATGCTGGCCAGGCTTCCCTGGATTGAAGACCCCACCAATGTGTCCTGGAGCTCCGCTTCCCCAGAGACACACCCTACTAGGGAAAGAGAGAGGCAGACTGGGAGTATGGACCGACCAGTCAATGCTCATGTTCAGCGGGGAAGCAATTACAGAAGCCAGACCTTCCACCTTCTGCAACCCTCAACGACCCTGGGTCCATGTTCCCAGAGGGATAGAGAATGGGAAAGCTATCAGGGGAGGGGGTAGGATATGGAGATTGGGTGGTAGGAATTGTGTGGAGTTGTACCCCTCCTAACCTATGGTTTTGTTAATTAATCCTTTCTTAAATTAAAAAAAAAATTAAAAAAAAAGAAATTGAGAGTGGAGAGAAAAAGATAATAAGACACCTGCAGACCTGCTTCACTTTTCATGAAGCCTCTCCCCTCATCAGGTGAGGAGAGGGGCTTCAATCTCACGTTCTTGCACATGATAACATAAGCACTTAAGTGGGTAGGCCACTGTCTTATTCCAACAGATTTAACTTTTTATGTATAAGAACTTTTTTTTCACATTACTTATAAAGTAAATATTGTGGTAGACACTTCCTGATACTTATTTTTTCTGGGAATGCCTTTTTCTTCCATACTGGAAGGGTAACTTTGTAGGGTGAGTATTCTTGTCCGGTAACTCTTAGTCTTTTAATATCTTGAATATCCTTCTCCTAACATAGACTTGTCATGTAAGAAAGCTGAGCCTAACCTGATTGAAACCCTTCCATATATTACATGCTTCCCCTTCCCAGTTGCCTTTAATATTTTTTCTTTATTATATACTTTAAAATTTTGTTTTTTAATTTTTATTAATTATTATTTTTTTCACTAAGCCACTACTAAACTCTGGCTTATGCTAGGGACTGGCCCTAGGAATTTGGACCCTCTGGCTTATGCTAGGGATTGACCCTAGGAATTTGGTATGAAAGTCCTCTTGCATAACCATTATGCTATCTCCCCAGCCCTATATTTTTCTTTATTATCTGAAAAATTTTTACTGTTAGTGTATTTTGGTGTTGTGCTTTTTACATGTAAATCATCAGGATTTACTTATTTATAATTTATCAACTTGGTAGAATTGTATAGTTAATTTTTCTCCAGTGTTGGGAAGTTCTCAATTAACATTTTTGAATAAATATTTGTCTTTGATTAATTATCTACAACAATTGCAAATATTTATTGTAGAAAATATATGATAAGAAAAATAAACATCATAAAAATCATATAATTTGGCTCAGTGATATTTCATAGTCCCATGAATATAACCTTTTGCCTTTAAAGTATTTGCGATTTTATAGATGGAAAAAAAATCTCATTTTGGATAAAGCATTGGATTCTCAACCATGAGGTCCTGAGTTTGATCCCTGGCAGCACATGTACCAGAGTGATGTCTGGTTCTTTCTCTCCTCCTATCTTTCTCATGAATAAATAAATTCTTAAAAGAAAAAAAGAAGCAATCATGCATGAAATATTTCCCTTAAACTCAAGGCCATAGACAGCACTGTGCAAGAATGGGCTCAGATGCATTTTTTTATTGCCTCCAGGCTTATCACTGGGACTCAGTGCCTACACTACCCACCCATTGCTTCTGGAGGCTACTTTTTCCCTTTTTGTTGCCCTTGTTGTTTATCATCGTTGTTGTTGTTATTATTGTTGTTATTGCTGTCATTGTTATTGGATAGGACAGAGAGAAATTGAGAGAGGAGGGGAAGACAGAGAGAGGGAGAGAAAGATAGATACCTGCAGACCTGCTTCACTGCTTGTGAGGTGACACCCCCACCCCTGCAGGTAGGGAACTGGGGCTTGAACTCTGATCCTTACTCCAGTCCTCCCACTTTGCACCATGTGTGCTTAATCTGCTGTGCCACTGCCTAGCCCCAGATGTAGTCTTTTATACCTGATGTCCGTATTCTGGCAGTACTGAACAGAAGAATTTTAAGGAATGCTAGTGAGTGACTCCCCTCCACACACAGGCACATATACATGCAACTTTGTCTCCTCCCCTCCCCCTTCCTTTCTCTTAATTGGCACCAGGATTATCCCTGGGGGCTCAACTCCTACATGACTAATTCATGGTTCTCAGTGGCCATTTTTTCCCACTTTTCTTTCATTATCATTGTTACTATTATTTTAAATTTCTTTGATAGGACAGAGAGAATTTGAGAGGGGTGGTGAGATAGAGAGGGAGAGAGATAGACAACTTCAGTACTTACTTCACTGCGTGTGAAGCTACCCCCTCCCTATCCCGCTGCAGGTAGGGAGAGGAGCTAGAGCCCAGGTCTTTGTCTGTGGTAACAGTTATGATTAACCAAGTGTGTTACTGTCCATCCCCTGTGATTTTCTTCTTTCCCTATCCTTTCTCTCTTGTCTTTTTTTCTTTTTTCTTTTTCTATACCTCTCCTTCTTCAGTGAATGTCATGGAATCTCAGTGGATTGACACCATACCCCATCCTCCCAACCAAGTAACAGTAACCAATTGTCTGAGTTGCCGGATAGAAAAGGAGTTGTTGGTTTTACCCTGCTCCAAGATCATTGTTTTATAAGCCTTCTATTATGAAAAAGCACCTCAGCCAAGGCTGTAATAAATGTCTACAGAGGCCAAGAGTGACTGAGGACATGGATCAAGCCCAGAAAACCAGTATAAAGGGAAACAGATGCTCACCTGAGATTGTAAACCAAACATAAGTTCTTTGCTTGAGGAATTAAAAAGAAGACCCTGGGGAAGTAATGGAATGTTGTCATTACACTAAAGAAAACTACAAAAAGCACCTGGATTTCTGGCTTCACTAAAATAGATTTAAAATAAGTGAGGTTGGTGAGATAGTTCACTGGGGAGGGTGTATGTTCTGCCAGGTATGATGTCCAGTTTGAGCCTCTACCACACCAGACACAGAACACTCCCTTTCATCTACTTTTCCTTTAAAAATTAATTAATTAACTAATGAGAGAGGGAGAGAGATGGAACCAGAGAATGCTAGAGATTGAATTCAGGACCTCATGCTTATAAATTGTGTACAACATCTCAGACAGTTGCCTCTCTCTCTCTCTCTCTCATCCAGAGTATTGAAACCCTGGTGACACCAAAAAGATAGTTGTTATGAAATTCACATAACATAAAATTAACTGTTTGATTAATTAGTTAATCAACACGACTCCACTCTGGCTTTTGGTAGTGGTAGGTATCAAACCTGGAATCTCTTGCATTTCAGTCCTGCTTGCTACCTCTACACTATTTCCTTGACAAGATTAAGTGTTTTAAAATCAAAAATTCCCTGTCATTTAGTACATTCACAACTGTGTGCACCCACCACTTCTATTTATTTCTAGAAAATCACCCCCCCCCCAAAAAATGAACTTCCCAGTAAGCTCTTACTTCCCATTTCCTCAGACCCCTAAAAACTACCAAATGAACTTTGTGTCTCTGTAGATTTAACCACTCTTGATAGTTCATATAAATGCAATCATATAATATGTAGTCTTTTGTGACTATCTCCTTTTATATCATGATTACAGGGTTAGTTTATATTGTACTAAATACTGACACTTCACTTCTTTTCCATGGCTGGCTAATAGGTATTGATGGAGATCATTTTTATTTCTTCATTCTTTCATGGGCATTTGGGCTGGATCCACCATTAGTAACTGTGAATAATGCTGCTGTGGACACTGGTGTTCAAGTCTTGCTTTAATATCTATTTTCACTTGGTATATGAACTTAATAGAACTGGTATATGAACTGGAATAGAACTGATAAATTAAAAAAAGAATGAGTTTTTCTCTATTATTTGATAGGAAAGACAGAAATTGGGGAAGTAGGGGAGACAGAGAGAAAGAGAGACACCTGAAACACTGGTAGTTTCCCTTCTGAAAGTGGAAACATGGGGCTTGAACCTTGTGCATGGTAACGTGTGCACTCAGCTGGGCAAACTACCACCTATCCTGGCCCAAACAATAATCATATCTATCCATCCTTACTTTAATATAAACATAATGTATTTATATTTTCTATATATAATTATGATAAACTCTTCAAAAAATTTCCTGTTTGTCTTACCTAGATTTGCACCAACACTTGACATTATTCTAGTACTAAAATTGCTTCTGTGATTAGTAAAATATACTTTATTGTTTTGTTTTTCTTTTCTCCCCTTCTTTTCATACATCCTTTCATTTATTTACTAGCTACTTGGAATCTCCATGGTTTTTTTTTTTTTTTTAGTGATTTAATGATTGACAAGATTGTGGGATAAGAGAGGTACAATTCCACACAATTCCCACCACCAGAGTTCCATATCCCATCCCCTCCATTGGAAGCTTCCCTGTTCTTTATTCCTCTGGGAGTATGGACCAAAGATCTTGATGGGATGCAGAAGGTGGAAGGTCTGGCTTCTGTAATTGCTTCTCTACTGGACATGGGCGTTGGCAGGTTGATCCATACTCCCAGCCTGTTTCTCTCTTTCCCTAGTGGGGCAGGGGTCTAGGGAGGTGGGGCTCCAGGACACATTACTGAGGTCATCTGACCAGGGAAGTCAAGTTGGCATCATGGTAGCATCTGCACCAAACAACTAATTTTAAAGTGCTTAAGATTTTAATTTTTTTCAGAAATTATGTTTTCTTTCTGTGTGCTGTTACATATTTTTCTTCTTTCCCTTTTCCAATCCTTTACTCCTTTTCCTTCCCCTTGAGTCCCTGTGCCTTTTCTCCCTTTCCTTTGTTTTTCTTGCCTATCCCTTATTTTTTTTCTGGCTCTAAAGCCCACTGCAAGGACTCTGCAATGTACAGCACTCTAGAGGGAAGACACCATCCCAGCGATTCTTTGGATAGAAAAAAGTCATTAGGCAAGCCATGTCCACAGACCAATCTTGCTGAGTACAAGGGAGGCTTACAGAGCAGTCCAGAAACCCTTTTCAGTGAAAAACAGCTATCAAAGGAAGATAGGTGGCATGAGCAAAAGGTGAAAGGAAGTTGGTATGGGAAGTTTTTCCCTTCTCAGGAGAACCAGAAACCCCAGATTTGTGTGTGAAATAGATCCATATTTATTGATTTGTTAATCGTCTGTGAATGAGAGAGTATAAAGAACCAATGTACTACTCCAGCACAGGGGGTACCTTGTGATCTGAACCTCACATATGCAAGCCCTGTGCTCTAACAGCTGTACTGCTTCCTCTGGTGAACAATATGGCTATTGTTCAAGTTGGTTCTGAAGTTTAAATCCTGAGCCAGTCCAACAAAGGAAGTTTCTGAAGAGGATGCTGTGAAATAAATTAATGGCTTCTTTCTGAGTGAGCGAAGGTGAGGTCAATTGGTCTGTGATTAAGAAACTAAAATGAGGGCCCTGGGGAACAGTAAAAGCAGTTTATCAGAAGAGCCAATAGTCATGCTACTGTGGGCATTGGGCCAGAGAAGGAAAGCAAAATCCAAAGTGCAGAGTCCATAAGTGTCATTTTGTTGGGACTTCCTATCTAGGCAGGCTTCTCTCTGCAGTGGAATTTTGCATATCTGTGTTTAAGGAGAAGGGCCCTCAATCTGTGAGGAAGCTAATTCTCAACATTTATGATTCCTAGAGACTTTACTCCCTAAGCCTCCATTAATATTATGAAACTTTTTTCCTAGCGTCGCCATTATGATTGCAGATCACAGGGGACCCAGCCTCTATGAACTTAGGGATCACTAGAAAACTTTTGATAATGCAGAATGAGGAGAAGGAATGCTTACAAAAGCATTACCTGAAGGACACACGCAGAACAGGAAAATGGAAAATCACTGTTAAAAGTATTCAGTACAATACTTTTAGTCCATCTGCATGTGAGTTATTGAGCTCAGGCAAAAGAGAACATACCTAAAATAGATTTCATAACTTTTTCCCACATGAAGATCCTTAGTTTCATTTGCTCTATTCCTACATTTGGGTTCCTGTTTATTGAGCAATTTGCTGTATATCTTATCACCTTTCAGTCACCAAGATGCAGATGCTAACATGAAATCATCTTGATCCCCCAGGCCGATGGCCCCACCAATATATCCTAGAACCACATCTCTCTCTCCAGAGTCCTACCCCATTAAGGAAAGATAGAAACAGGCCGGGGGGGAGGGGTGGTGGGTGTATGGACTGATCTGCCAGGGTCCATGTGCAACACAGAAGGAGTTACAGAAACCTTTCACTTTCTGTACCCCATAGAGTTCTTTGGCCCATACTTCCAGAGGGATAAAGAATAGGGAAGCATTGGGGGCCAGGCAGTGGTGCACCTGGTTAAGCACATACATCACAGTGTGCAAGGACTCAGGTTCAAGCCCTTGATCCCCACCTTCAGAAGGAAGTTTCATGAGTGGTGAATCAGGGCTGGTATCTCTCTGACTCTTTTCCTCTCTTTATCTCCCCCTTCCCTCTCAATTTCTCTCTGTCTCTATCAAATAATAAAGATAATAATAATAAAAGGTTAAGAATAAGGAAGCTTCCATTGGAGGGGATGTGACATGAAACTCTGATGGTGGGAACTGTGTGGAATTGTATCCTTGTTCTCTTACAATCTTGTTAATCATTTTTAAATCACTAATAATAATTAAAAAAAATCCAGACAGAGATTTAAAAAAAAAAAGTATCCAAGTGGTGTTAAATGAGATATGCTAAAACGAAAAGGATGACTACGGGGTGGAAAGGATTTATGTTGGGCTAAGAGTGTTTTGCAAACATTTATAACTTGTGGATAAGAAATTTTACTCATGTGTGAACAATTTTATTATAAACCATTAACCCTCCAATAACATGATTTAAGAAAAAAAAAACCCAAGAGGGAAATTCAGTGTTCTAACTACACACTGTACACTAGCTATTTTTTTACATGCTTAACTCTTACAATAACATTTTTTTTTTCTTTTCATTCCTTGACAACTTGGTCACAGACTGTTTTTCTGGATTTTCAGCAAGCTTTGTCTTTTTATTTTTTGCCAGTTATTGTTGTGCTTGGTCCCAGCACTAGGAATCCACTTCTCCTGGTAGCCATTTTTTTCCCATTTTATTTCATAAGACACGGAGAAATTGAGAGAGGAGGGGGCGATAGAGAGGGAGAAAGATAGACACCCGCAGATAATTATACAGGTCTGTCTTACTGTTGGAAAAGTTGCATTCTAGAGATACAAAGTGATTTTCCAAGTCCTCAGGGAAAGGGCTGTGAGACCAGTTGCACCAGCCACTCCTAGTTTTACCATTACTGTTTAGTAGTTTAGCTGAGGTTTCAAAATGTACAGCTAAATTTTCTAAACAATCTTCAGACTTGAAGTGCAGGCACAGTTTAGTATCGAGTCTCCTGGCCTCACATTTATTTGAGTTAGGATTTTGCCCCAGTTTCAGATCATAAATAAATCACTTACCCTCATTAAGTGGGGCAAAGAGGAGCCAGCAGTTTTGCCACTTGCAGGACCGACGCACTCACTGCTTTTGCAAACTATTTCTCTCCCAGAGTCTAGTTAGAAGCACCCAGGGATTCTGGGAAATGTAGTAGTGAGGTACTAGCTTTCCCTCTAGCACTTCCTTATCAAATGAACTCATTGAGTCCTGCCATAGCTTGTAAAGGGTATGACTTTTTGTGTTTGACTCAGATCCTGCTCTTAGAACTTTTGAGATCAGATATCCTGTGCTGCTAATAAATGATGTGAGTGTTTTGAGGAAGTTCAGGAAAAACAGATCTATTTACCCAGAGGAAGGAGAACAGAATGGATAGTTTGAATTTTGTGCCTTATCTTCAGTCCTGTTCACCACACTACTCAAAAGCGTTGTGCAATATGTCAGAAATATGTCCACACATGAAGTGTATTAAATACCAAGCACTTTTGTTTCTGCTCGCATTTTCAATTCACGCTAATGACATTATCTGTTATATAATCTTTCCTCTACATGTTGCTTTAGAAACTCTTAATAATAGAATTGTTGACAGTGTTATTCTGTGGGCAAAAAAGGTTAGGATATGCCTCTGGTGTCCTGCTGCAGGACCTTAGGACTCTGAACCTAATGACTTTTTCTGGGCTTGTGGTGCATCAGCTAGACACACCTGCCACTTAATAGCTTTGAGACTATCACACAACCCAATACAATGGGGGATGGAGAGCAAATAGCCCTGTCTTCCATGTTTTTTGTTAACACTCTGCAAATGTCTGCTAATTTTATGTGCCTGCTTTGATAGCTCTGTGTTGCTTCGAAGAGAATGTCATTAGCAAGTCTGAGCAGCTCTTTATATTCCTGTTAATATTTCCAGTTTCCCATTTGTGAGTTCAATTGCAAAGTGTTACTGAAGAACCCATTCTTGCACTGTAGTTAGACACAGCTAAGGCAAAGAATGGAATTCAGAACCTATCTTCCTAGAAAATATTGCAGGGTTGGGTATTATCCCAGAATATGGGATAGAACTGGATCTTTGTGGCTCAAAGTATGGAAGAGGAATAGAATAGTGCAAGCTTTTTTTAAAGGTTTATTTTATTAATTAAATCATATAGTCACAAGCCTCCCTAGTGAGCAAGGGGGAGACATTGCTTTCCCAGTCCAGGAAAGAATTTCAGGAGGACACAGTGACAGCGAACAACATTATCTATAAAAAGGAAAGTGAAAGCAAAGAAAAACAAACAAAAGAAAAAAAAAAAAACGGACCCAGCTGAACTTTTTAAAGGGACAGTACACTTTATAATTTTATTAAAAGAGAGAGTAGTTGCTGAAAATTCAGGATAGTACACTTTCAATGGTGCAAAGAGGAAAGTATCAATGAAGAAATGCCCATTTAGCCTCTCCTTCAAATCAGTTTCTTCTTTGTTCATTATAAATGAGAGAGAAAGATATAGAATCAGAGACAGAGGCTGAGAGAGCTAGGCCTGAATATTGCTTAACTCTGGCTTATGGTGGTGTTGGGGATTAAAACTGGGGCCTTAGGACCTCAGATATGAAAGTCTTTTTGCATAACCATTATGCTGTCTCCCCAGTGTTGTAGAGCCAGATGTTATAGTGCGCGGGCCGCAGAGAAGAGAGAGAGAGGGTCCGGAGCAAAGAGGAAACACAAATCTTTATTCGCGCTGGCACCTCAGAGTTGGGTGTTAGAGAAGCAGGTTGGGCCACGTGGAGGTAGCGAAAATGGCTGCCTCAGGCAGTGACCTTTCCTGCATCTGAACACCAGAGTGGAGCGCCGGCAAGAGAGTGAGGTGCGGAAAACGAAGGGTTTTTATAGGAGTAGCTTTCGTGGGAAGGGGGAGGAGTAACCATAGCACTCCAGGATCGGATGATAACTCTCGTGAGAATGGGAGGGGGGAGGAGTAACCAGAGCACTCCAGATATCGCGGGGATATAGACAATGTCCTGAGGGCACAACATGGCTGAACAGGCACTCTGAGAATGTCCCAACTCTCCAGGGAACTAGCAGTAGCCTGAGGGGACAACATGGCAGATGTGACTGCATTGGCACAATTTCCCAGCACCCCAGTCCAAAACAGTTTCCTTTTTAAAACTATTCATTGTTTTTTAATTTGATAGAACAGAGAGAAATTGAGAGGGAAGAGGAGGTATAGAGATACCTGTAGCACTATTCCCCTGCCCATGAAGCTGACCAAGAGGTCAGGGGAGGTTAGAGACTTGAACCCGGATTTTTGCACATGGTAATGTGTGTGCTTAACTGGGCATACCACTGCTTGGTGGCAGAGGTGAGGGTCTTTATGAGGTTTTCCTTCCAGTTTACCTATTCCTCCCCCAATCTAACTGAATGGTACTGCTGAGTCAATGTTCTTGGATTAGTCTGGACTCTTGCCAGCTGGAGTTGTTCTAGTTTCCTGGTAGCACTGCCAAGCTCCTCAGGTAGTGGATCCTTCATCAGGGCTTGGTAGGGCCATCAACACAGCATTGACTTACCTTTGCCCTCTGGTTTGAATTCCCCTTTTAGTTACTACTGCTGCTCTATGCATTTAGCATATGAGAGGGAGTCTTATTCTCAATGCTCCTGGGCCTGCAATCTTAGTAGATTTTCCCATCCACCTATGCTGTTTAGGCCTGTGTCCTTGCTTCCCACCTAGACCTTAGTACAGCTACCTTCACACTATGAAAGGAAGTACAATATGAAACAGAAAGAGAAGTCAGAGAAACAGTGGGCACATCTGACCCTAGGGATGGAGCTGAGAGCCTCAGGCATCCAAATCCTTTGCTTTACCAGCTGAGCTGTCTTTCCGGCTAATATTTGTATGACTGTAGCTTCTGGAATATTGACTACCTGAAAATAACACACAGGTGGCAAATGTACTCATCTGAATTAAGCGTTTAGCCCCCTGTCAATTGTAACAGAAGTCCCTTATGATCCCTACTAAGAACTATTACAGAAATCTGAGACTGGTAACCATTGCCCAAGAGAGAGTGAGGGCAGGAACATGGATGTGGTGATCAGCAGTGTAGTGGAGTTGAAAACTTTGCACAATATATGACAGTGAAGTCATTCATACTCTCAAGCCAGAAGTCTACCGTTTCCTAGGCTTTCCTTGAGGAAAGAAGATAACTGAAATATCAATGAGTATGCACCTTACCAACAAGGAATACTCAGAGGGGTGCTAGACATGCTAACTATAATATAAGGAAACACCCCATTCATTCCAATGTATGTCTGCTTTAAATTAGTAGGTCTTGTCAATCAATGCCCATGTTCAGCACGGAAGCAATTACAGAAGCCAGACCTTCAACCTTCTGCATCCCACAATGACCTTGGGTCCATACTCCCAGAGGGTTAAAGAATAGGAAAGCTATCAAGGGAGGGGATGGGATACGGAGTTCTGGTGGTGGGAACTGTGTGGAGTTGTACCCTTTTTATCCTATGTTTTTGTCAGTGTTTCCTTTTTATAAATAAAATAAAAAACTAAATTAGTTGGTCTACTTTCTAAAAGTTATTATTCTAAAGTTGCAGTATTAGTGTATGACAATTACCATATAATTTTATTTCAAGCAATAAGCCATAATATTTGACTTTTGTGTCACAGAAAAAAAAAATAAAGGTCTTTATTTTTCACAGATATGTCTGTGAATTATCACTCAGTTTTTCATGATGGTATTTAGTATTTATAAAAGACACTGACCTTAGTTCAAGATTATTTTTGTATTTTTGCCTAACATTTGATTACCCAGACCTCTGATTCCCACCCAAACAGGTACAACTTTCAAATTTTTATTTTCACTGAAAATCAACAAATCCCCCAAATTTATAAACAGATCAGGTTACTGAGATCATGAAATAAACTTCTGCTTTGAAAAGTGAAGCAACAAATGGATGCATCCATGTAATCACAGACCACTGGAAACTGAAGCCCAGGAATAAAATTCCATAAAAAAAAAGTCATAATGACTGAGAAAACCTAAACATTTTTTTTTTGCTCGGTTGTATGGATTTATTTTGTCTGTCCCATCAGTCATCTGAGGCAGTATATTACTTATCTTTTCCTTGTTGTTGATACTAAAGTTCTTTATTTATTTATTTTTATTTTTATTTTTTTATTTAAGAAAGGATTAATTAACAAAACCATAGGGTAGGAGGGGTACAATTCCATACAATTCCCACCACCCAATCTCCATTTCCCACCCCCTCCCCTGATAGCTTTCCCATTCTCTAATCCCTCTGGGAGCATGGACCCAGGGTCATTGTGGGTTGCAGAAGGTAGAAGGTCTGGCTTCTGTAATTGCTTCCCCGCTGAACATGGGCATTGACTGGTCGGTCCATACTCCCAGTCTGCCTCTCTCTTTCCGTAGTAGGGTGGGTCTCTGGGGAAGCAGAGCTCCAGGACACATTGGTGGGGCCTTCAATCCAGGGAAGCCTGGCCGGCATCCTGATGACATCTGGAACCTGGTGATTGAAAAGAGAGTTAACATACGAAGCCAAACAAATTGTTGAGCAATCATGGACCCAAAGGTTGGAATAGTGGAGAGGAAATGTTAGGGGGGTACTCACTGCAAACTCTAGTGCACTTCTGCTTTCAGGCATATATTTTGTAGTAGTTTACGGATACGTGTGAACATATGCTCTCTCTCACAGAAACTGGTGTATAAGTTTTTTGGGACTTTGTTAGAAAGTGAACCACCAGGGAGTCAGGCTGTAGCGCAGCAGGTTAAGCGCAGGTGGCGCAAAGCACAAGGACCAGCATAAGGATCCCGGTTTGAACCCCGGATCCCCACCTGCAGGGGAGTCGCTTCACAGGCGGTGAAGCAGGTCTGCAGGTGTCTATCTTTCTCTCCTCCTCTCTGTCTTCCCCTCCTCTCTCCATTTCTCTCTGTCCTATCTAACAACGACAACAACAATAATAACTACAACAATAAAACAACTAGGGCAACAAAAGGGAATAAATAAATAAAATAAATATTTAAAAAAAAGAAAAAAAAGCATTTAATTATTTAAAAAAAAAAAAAGAAAGTGAACCACCTGAGATGGAATTAGAGTGTACTATGAAAGGAAAGGTCTCACCCAAGTAATGAAGTTGAAGGGTTGTCATTCCACACGTGAAGTCTCTGGACACAGTCTGAAGTGAAGCATGTTGAGGTGGCAATCGTTGTGTTGGTTAGGTTGTGATCGGCAGATGCAATATTATTTGATATGGATTGGGAGAGGCATACAGGAAAGTGGGCCCTGTCCAATGGTTCCAGGACTGGGGGAAGTAGAGGCTCTATAGTGGAGATGTGAGGTTCCTGCTGCCTTAGGGTTCAAAAAGACAATCGATAGTTAATGTTATCATCACATTGTTTGGTAATTGGGTTAACTTTGAAAAGTCCTTTTGTTATGGTTTGCTGTACAGTACCCAGTATCTTGTATATAGCTGTGCTATTGGTTGCTTCTGATCTACTTGGTCTAGGCTTTTGAGAGAGTCTGCATACCAATTACACGGCTTATATATTGAAAAGATTCAGTTTGTGTTTTGAAAAACTTCGAGACATACAATTAATTTTCCACCTCTCGTATTAATTAACTGGTGATTTATATGACTACATTTTACTAAGAGTGTACATAAATACCATTCCCACCACCAAAAGACTGTGACCCATCCCTCCCACCCTCTCCCACCCCCCACTGTCCCAGGAAGCTGCATGTCTACTCCTCACCACAGGGATTTTACTTTGGTGCCCTACTTACAATTTGATCAGGTCCTGCTTTTAGTTTCCCTTTCAGATCTTCTTACTCAACATCTGTTGATGAGTGGGATCATCCCATACTCATCTTTATCTTTCTGACTTAGCTCACTGAACATAATTCCTTCTAGTTCTGTCCAAGATGGGTCAGCGAAGGTTGGTTCATTGTTCCTGATAGCTGCATAGTATTCCATTGTGTATATATACCACAGCTTTCTCAGACACTCATCTGTTGTTGGGCACCTGGGTTGCTTCCAGGTTTTAGCTATTATGAATTGTGCTGCTATGAACATAGGAGTGCACACCTCTTTTTGGTTGGGTGTTATGGAGTCCTTGGGGTATAACCCCACGAGAGGAATTACTGGATTATATGGAAGGTCCATGTCTAGCCTTGTCAGTTTTCCAGACTGTTCTCCACAGAGGCTGGACCAATTTACATTCCCACCAGCAGTGTAAAAGGGTTCCTCTGTCCCCACAACCTCTCCAGCATTTGTTGCTGCTGTCCTTTTTGATGTATGCCATTCTTACAGGAGTGAGGTGGTATCTTAGTGTTGTCTTAATTTGCATTTCTCTGACAATCAGTGACCTAGAGCAGTTTTTCATATGTTTGTTAGCCTTTTGGATCTCCTCTGAGGTGAATGTTTTGTTCATATCCTCTGCCCATTTTTGGATGGGGTCATTTGTTTTTTTGGTGCTAAGTTTGCTGAGCTCTTTATATATTTTGGTGATTAGTTTCTTGTCTGATGTATGACATGTGAAGATCTTCTCCCATTCTGTGAGGGGTCTCCTTGTTTGTTTAGAAAACCCAAACATTTTAAGTGATGAATTCCTGGTGATTGTATAAGTCAGTCCGAGGGACTCCACAGTTTTGCAGGGTTTTTTTTCCTGCCAAATATTTACCATGAAGACCAGAGAAAAGTCTCCCCATGTTTCTCATGAAAGGAGAAAAGTTGTCATCATTTGAAGCCCATAATATTCTGTTTCCTTTCCTTCAATGGACATTGAAACTGTTAAGAACCTTATAAAAATGTGACACAGGTAATATCTGCACCCCAATCCTCAGTAGCATTCTTGCCTTACCTAAGGGTAGGAAAGGCTGAAAAGAAGTTTGGAGATCACACCTGGTATTACAGCCTAGGATTACCTCAAGTTTAAAGCTAGTCACACATACTTTGCCATACGTTGCCATACTTTGCCACTTATGAGCAAAGTGTGAGTCCAGTTTCCTCTGTATTAGAGGAAGTTTTGTTTTCCTTTCTTGCTTTCTCCTTTTTTTTTTTTTTTTTTCTTTTTTGGTCATCTATGGAGTTTTACCACTTTGAGTTGACTTTTTTTCAGACAGATTTAGAAAGAATTAGGGAGAGACACCACAGTAGCAAAGCTTTCTTCAGTGCAGTGGGGCCCTGACTGAAACTTAGGTTACACACATGGCAAAGCAACATGCTATCCAAGGGAGCTATTTTGATGACCCTGTCGCTTTCCTATGTGAAAAAAAAAAAAAAAACTAATACAGGACAGGATAATAGCGAGATTCTGTTCTTGCTACATCCATAGGTCTAATATATACTATAAAAAGTGAAAAAAAATGCAAGTCTCAGGTCCTATGTACTGAAAAATTTCCAGAGAATAACAAAGATAAGGGAGACAAAAATAAAGTCAAATCTTCACATGTATGACTATGGAAAGTATAAGCACAACGTAATTTTTGGTCAGACATAAACTCATATTACAATATCATTCCCAAGTTCTTATAATTCAAACAGCCAGACTTGAGCAGTGCTCTGATAAAAAAATAAATAAATAATAAGAGAAAATGAAATGCTTTAGGTATGCCAGAATTTGAGGGGCTGTGTGGTGGTGAACCTGGTTGAACACACATGTTATAATGCCCAAGGACACAGGATTGAGCCCCCAGACCCCACCTGCAGGGGGAAAGCTTTGCAAATGGTGAAGCAGTGCTACAGGTATCTGTCAGTCTCTCTCCTTCTCTATCAGCCACTCCCCTCTTGATTTATGGCTATCTATATTCAGTAAATAAATAAACATAAATTAAAGAAAAAGAATTTGAGCCCATGTGCCTAGAATATTAATTTTTAAAGATCTGACCTGAGGTCTTTTTTTTTCCTGTTCATTAGTCTAAATTTCTAGAAATATTTCATTGAGGACATTTTATTTCTTGTTTGTGTGTCTATAAGATAAATTTAGACAGAGGATATAAAAGTTGTAGATATGTATTCCAGGAGAATACTATAATCCCGAGGTAATTTTTTGAAAAATAATCATTGACAGACTTTTCTCCCCACCAGCCTTCCAGTAAGGAAGGATTTTATATTTTGATGATTAAGGCAGTATTATTTGAATCACAGAAATCAAAGCAAACAAATGGGTTGATTTGTAAATGAATAGACTCCAAGTACTTACTGAAAAATAGGTAGGAAGGACATATTTGGGGACAAACTGTGAGGGTGAGGGAGAGAGCAGAATCACTTTTAACAGTGGAAAGGTCACCAGAACCAGATTTTGAAGCTTGGTTCTAGATCTAGTAATTAAATCTCAAGCCAAATTTGTGAAGATATTTCAGAGCTTGCAAAACAAGTATGATCTTTTGATCAATCTGCTTCACTTCACTTTACAGAAAACAAGTTTTCATGGTTTCACTTTGTCTTCATTAGTCATGTTCAGTTCCATCAGATGTGAACTTGGTGTTTTATGGGCAGTGAAGCGAACCTCACTTATGCAGAATCTCAGAATCCTTGTGTATGCTTAGCAAGATATATGAAAACAACAAGAAACCCTTCAGAATATGTTTAGGTGGAATGCAGAGTATGTTGTCCAGTCTTCCTTTGGGGGACAAAATATTCTCTACCATTGTTGATCCATGTTGAGGGCAAGATCTTATGGGGGCCCAAAGAGGGGTCTATCGTGTTGTTCCTGATAGAGATGACCAGTAACAATGGAGAGAGGGATTTATTCGAGGTCTAGGCCCATCATGTCTGTTTGGGAATCTCAGGAAATCCCGACTAGAGCTCCTTAAAGTATGCCTGTCTCTTTCCCTTATTCAGCTTTTGCAGTCCTTACTTTGATAAGGTTAGCTTTGGAGTGACTGAGGGAAGTGTAATAGGAAGAGGTGAGGAGGGTATTTATGTCTAAGTAGATACTATTTCATTATAAACTTTATGGTGTCTTTTTAGGTCTTTCTACTTGCTTGCTGCATATACTGACTCATTGGAGACTATTGTGCACTTTTGCTTTCAGGAATATAATTTGCCCTAATTTGTGGGTACATGTGAACATATGTCATATCTCATGGGACCTGGTCTATCTATATTTAGGTTTTGGGACTTTGTTAGGAAGTGAACCACCCAAATGGAATTAGAAAATCCTATGAAAGGAAAGGTCTTACCTGAGTAATGAGGCTGAAGGGTTGACATTTCATGCCTGACATCTCTAGACAGTCTGAAGTGAAGCATGCCAAGGTGGTACTTGTTGCGTTGATTAGGTTGGGATCAGCAGACGCAATATCATTTGGTATGAATTGACAGAAGCATGCAGGAAAGTGAGACCTACCCTAGAGGTTCCAGAACTGGAGGAATATAGGCTCTATAGAGGAAGCAGGAGGTTCCTGCTGTCTTATGGTTTAAGATGGGTCCTGAAATTGGCGCAGCCTGGAACATTCCTACTCATGACCACAGAATGTGAGCTCAGATCTATAGGGATGCAAAATTCACATAGGCTCCTAAGCTGAATATGGGCTCCAGACCAGGTCAATTGATGGGGTTTACAGTCAACAATATTTATACACCTTTCCCATATTTGAGAGATACTCTCTTCCCTGATCCAGATTTCTAGTCCTTTTTCCAGCCATGACTTCATCTCCCCAGACAATAACTTGGATCCACCTGCATATCAGATGTCAGGCTCAGAGAAAAAAAATCATATAGTCATGGACCTTTTAGAATATAACTAAAATAGGCCTACTAACTAGCTACAAAATGGAGACCCCAACTCTTCATCTGAACTATTACAACCTTTAGGTTCATAATTAGTCAACAATTTGTTTGGATTTATATGTTAACTCTTCTTTCAGCCACTAGGTTCCAGATGTTAAGATGATGCCAACCAGACTTCCCTAGGCAGATGACAACACCAATGAGTCCTGGAGCCCCACTTCCTCAGAGCCCCATCCCACTAGGGAAAGAGAGAGAAAGGCTGGGAGTATGGACTGACATGTCAATGCCAATGTTCAGTGGAGAAGCCATTACAGAAGCCAGACCTTCCACCTTCTGCACCAGAATGACCCTGGGTCCATAGGATAAAGAATAGGAAAGCTAGCAGGGGAGGGGATGGGATACTCTGGTGGATACTGCTTTTGCTGCATTCCATGGTATCTAGAATTGTGTGGAGTTGTACCCCTCTTATCCTATGTTTTTTGTCAGTGCTCATATTACAATACTCTGGGACCTGGTTTGAGCCCACCTGCAGGGGGAAAGCTTTGGGAGTGGTGAAACAGTGCTGCAAGAGTCTCTCTTTCCCTTGCTCTTTCTTCCCTTCTTTCTTTCTTTCTTTCTTTCTTTCTTTCTTTCTTTCTTTCTTTCTTTCTTTCTTTCTTTCCTTCCTTCCTTCCTTCCTTATTTCTTCCTTTCTTTTAAAATTTGTAAATTTATTTATTTGTTATTGGATACAGAGAGAAATTGAGAGAGAAGGGGGAGATAGAGAGGAAAGAGTGACAGAAAGACACCTGCAGACCTCCTGTGAAGTGACTCCCCTGAAGGTGGGGAGCCAGGTGCTCGAACCGGGATCCTAACTGGTCTTTGTGCTTTGAGCCACGTGCTCTTAACCTGTTGCACTACCGCCCAACTCCCTCTCTCCCTTTCTATCTCCCTCTAGATTTCTGGCTATCTCTATCCAAAAAATAAATAAAATAAAAAATAAATAAATAATATTGAAGGTACCATGTTAAGTGAGATAAACCATTAAAAGAAGAATAATTATTGGATGATCTCACATATAGGTGAAACTTAAACAAGGATAGAGAGGAAAACAACATAAAATATCCCTGATTCTTTTCATTGTGGATCTCTCTCTCACTCACTTCTTAATGATCTAATGAGGGTTTTATCTATTTTATATCTTCTTTCAAATAAGATTTTAATTTCAGATATCTTTTGGGCCATCTCTTTTTTTTTCTGTTTTATATCTATTTAAATTATTTGTGCTCTCCCCTCCCCCACTTTTCTTCAGATTACTGCTCTGCTCTGCTTTATATTAGTACCTGTGATTAAACCTGGTACTTCCATGTCTTAGGCATGAGAGTCTATTGCAAAACCACTATGTTATGGCCTCAGCTATTTCTCTGTTTTGTTTGTTTGTTTGTTTTCACTACTTCTGCTAACACTGGAGTCTGCTTGTTACACTTTTGCTAGCTTTTTCAGTTGAACATTCAATTGTTTGACTTCCCTTCTTAATGTAGACCTATACTGCTACAAATTTCTCTCTTAATACTGCTTTTGCTGCATTACATGTTATCTAGTAGCTCATCTCTTCATTTTTTTTATGCTTTCCATATGACTTCCTTTTTTTTTTTTTTTTAGATTTTTTTACTTACCCAAGTGTTAGTGAGAAAAATGTTGTTTATTCTCCATATGTTTTTTTATTCCTCATTTAATTTTTCTGGTTAATTTCTAGATCCAGATCAGTTGTTACAGAGACATTGTTTATGATTTCAGTCTTGACATATTTAGTAAGACTGTTTTTGTATACCAATATATGATCACAAGAATGTTTCATATGGACCTGGGAAAATTGTGTATTCACTTCTTTGGGGAAGGAAATCTGTATATACTTGTGGTATCCATTTCATCTATTCCATCATTTAAAGCCACTATTTCTTTTTAAGGTTTTTCTGTATAATTTGTCTCTTGCCATAAGTGATGAAGTAAGAAGGTAAGAGATATCATGCTACATTTTTTTAAATCTTAGGACTAAATATACCAAGTATCCCAAGAATAGACCAATAAATAATAATAATAATAGTAATTATTTTTATTATCACCAGGATTATCACTGGGACAAAGTGCTTGCAATTTGAATCCACCATTCTTGGTGATTAATCTTTCTTTCTTTTCCCTTCATTTCTCTCTCTCTCTCTTTATTTCTTTCTTCCTTCCTTCCTTCCTTCCCTTCTTTGATTTGATAAGACAGAGAGAAATTAAGAGGAGAAGGGCAGAGAGAAGAAAGAAATACAGATACCAGAAGACCCAATTTACCACTCTTGAAACCTCCCCCTTGCAGGTGGGGACCAGGGACTCCTACCCAGATCCTTGAGCATAGTAATGTGTGTGCCACCAACTGGCCCCTGACCAAGAAACTTTTTATTGAGACAGATAGGTAGCAGCCATACCTGCGAGTATTTCTGGTAGCAGTATATTGTTGGGGGAGGAGGTGACACTTGTTTCCCCATATAAAAAGTTCATCATGTATTATCTCAACAAAGAATTGAGGAGAAAGCATGATTTTCATGAATTCACAGTTTTATTCATATGTTAGAACATGAGAGAGAAAGTAAGATAGGGAGAAGAGAGAGAAGCCAAGTTACTGCGTACATTATCTGAACAGAGAGTGAGTCATGACTACAGGCCCACCTTTTAACACCCAAGCCCTGCCTCTACCTTTCCAATTCACACTTCTCACCACTCCCATTTTCTGGGTGGTATCCTCTAGGTACCTCCTGTTCCTAAACATTCCCCCCTCTAGGAGTATGGACCCCAAATTCTTTTTGGTTGTTGAAGGATGGAGTTTTGCACTTTGTAACTGCTTCCTGCTGACATACTCCTAAACATACTTCCTGACCCATACTCCTAGACAGACCTGGTCTGTCCCTAATATTTCCCTCATAAGGTAGGGCTCTGGAGATATGAGGTTTCTGAATACTTCACCATGTGGTCATCTGTGCAGGGAGGTCAGGATGGGGGCATGGCAGCATCTGGGACTTGATGACTGACAGGTAGCAAGGTATACAAATGTTTAATAAATGGAGGTATAAGTATAAGATTAGAGCCAATAAGAGTTAAGAAACTCAGGATTAGAGGTAGATAGGATACTTATTTAGGTGTAAATGTTCTTAGGAAACTAAGACTCTTAACAATCTTTGAGCTATCACTATAAATGCAGGCTTGAGAAATATCTGGGAGAATGGCATTAGAATAGAGTGTGGGACTTGAGAACTGGATTAAGGCAGAGAGTAACTCCCATATTAAAATAAAAGATATATATATATATATATATATATGTATATATATATATATATATGTATATAGTATAACTGTACCACATCAATTTGACCTGGTTCCCATGTCTATTAATATTTAACAAAGAGTCTGTATGAACTCCAGGTCCCTGTCATTTTAAGCTCACTCTGTGGTCACAGCTAGGGTCATCATTCCTCAAATGACATAGTAGAGTGACCCAGCCTACCTCCAGAGAGTGGGTAGTTTTTGCCAATGTTACTTATTAATGAGGACAAAGTTCTGAGAGGCCCACAATAGGGCAGAGAGAAAGAGACATCCCTGATGAAAGTGACTAGTGAAAGAGACAGAGATGTCATGCAGGTCTAGGCCCATATCTATGACCAGGACTCCGGGTGGTGAAGTGTCCTGTCACTGGCCAATACAGCCAAACTAGGTAAGCCTGTCTCTCATTACCATTCAGTTTCTGGAGTCCACCTTCAATCTAATAAGCTTAAACTTCTTCCCAGTTGTTAAGGCCTTGAAGGCCATTGGTTAAACAGTAGTTGAATAACCACCACGTATTTTCTGGACTTAAGTCTAAGGTACTATATTTATGGAGTCCAGACTTATGTTAAGGAAGAAATAGTTAAATTTTAGAGAAGTCTAAAATAAGTGCAAGTTTTTATTCTATCTGTGTGAGTGTGTTAGCTTTATTGTTACAATAATAGTATGTTAGGTGATGAAATATGAAACAAAATTCTTGCTAAGGAACTTTTGGAAATCATCAGGCAATACAGTAAGGTGTCAGGCTACAAAATTAACATTCAAAAGTCAGTGGCATTCTTCTATGCAAAAACTAAGTTAGAAGAAGTTGAAATCCAGAAATCAATTACTTTTACTATAGCAAGAAAACCAATAAAATATCTATGAATAAGCCTAACCAAAGAAGTGAAAGACTTGTATTCTGAAAAATTATGAGTCACTACTCAAGGAAATTGAAAAAAGACACAAATAAGTGGAAAGATATTCCATGTTCATGGGTTGGAAGAATTAACATCATCAAAATGAATATACTGCCCAGAGCCATATACAAGTTGAATGCTATCCCCATCAAGGTCCCAACTACATTTTTTAGGAGAATAGAACAAATGCTACAAATGTTTATCTGGAACCAGAAAAGACATACAATTGCCAAAACAATCTTAAGAAGAAAGAACATAACTGGAGGCACTCCCAGATCTCAAATTGTACCATTGTAATCAAAACTTCTTGGTACTTGAACATGAATAGACACACTGACCAGTGGAATAGAATTGAGAGCCCAGAAGTGAGGCCCCACACCTATGGACATCTAATCTTTGACAAAGGGGTCCAGACTATTAAATGGGGAAAGCAGAGTCTCTTTAACAAATGGTGTTGGAAAAAATGGGTTGAAGCATGCAGAAGAATTAAACTGAATCACTGTATTTCACCAAATGCAAAAGTATATTCCAAATGGATCAAGGACTTGGATGTTAGACCAGAAAATATCAGATATTTAGAGGAAAATATTGGCAAAACTATTTTCCGCAAAAATTTTAAAGACATTTTCAATGAAACAAATCCAATTACAAAGAAGACTAAGGCAAGCATAAACCTCTGTGACTACATCAAATTAAGAAGCTTCTGTATAGCAAAAGAAACCACTACCCAAACCAAGTGACCTCTCACAGAGTGGGAGAAGATCTTTACATACCATACATCAGACAAGAGGCTAATAACCAGAATATGTAAAGAGCTTGCCAAACTCAACAACAAGACAACAAATAACCCCATCCAAAAATGGGGAGAGGACATGGACAGAATATTCACCACAGAAGAGATCCCAAAGGCTGAGAGACAGATGAAAAAAAACTCCAAGTCTTTGATAGTCAAAGAAATGCAAATAAAGACAACAATGAGATACAACTTCACTCCTGTGAGAATGTCATACATCAGAAAAGGCAACAGCAGCAAAGGCTGGAGAGGTTGTGGGGTCAAAGAAACCTTCCTGCACTGCTGGTAGCAATGTAAATTGGTCCAACCTTTGTGGAGAACAGTCTGGAGAACTCTTCGAAGGCTAGAAATGGACTTACCCTATGATCCTGCAATTCTTCTCCTGGGGATCTATCCTAAGGAACTCAACACACCCATCCAAAAAGATCTGTGTACACATATATTCTTAGCAGCACAATTTGTAATAGTCAAAACCTGGAAGCAACCCAGGTATCCAACAACAGATGAGTAGTTGAGCAAGTTGTGGTATATATACACAATGGAATACTACTCAGCTATTAAAAATAGTGACTTCACCATTTTCAGCCAATTTGGATGGACCTTGAAAAATTCATGTTAAGTGAAATAAGTCAGAAACAGAAGGATGAATATGGGATGATCTCACTCTCAGGCAGAAGTTGAAAAACAAGATCAGAAGAGAAAACATGAGGAGAACCTGAACTGGAATTTGTATATTGCACCAAAGGAAAAGACTCTGGAGCAGTTGGGGTTGGGGGGGAGAATACAGGTCCAAGAAGGATGACAGAGGTTGTATTGTTGTATGGAAAACTGGGGATGCGAGGTTGGCCTAATATATGTAAATAAATATCTTTGTTTTTCCACATCAATAAAAGCAAGATCAAAAACCACATGATTGTATCAATAGATACAAAAAAACCTTTTGACAATATCTAACATCCCTTCATAATCAAAACACTACATAAACGGGAATAGATGGTAAATTCTTTAAGATACTGGAGTCTATATATTTTAAACTTGGATGTTATACCAGAATGTATCAAATACTTAGAGGAAAATATTGGCAGAAGTCTTTTCTATATACATTTTGAAGGCATCTTCAGTGATGCAAATCTACTAAAACAAAAAATAAACCAATAGGACTACACCAAATCAAAAGCTTCTGCACTATAAAAGAAACCACCCAAACGCTGAGAAACCTTACAGAAAGGAGAAGGTCTTTACATGCCATACATCAAACAAGAAGCTAATAACCAAAATAGAAAGAGTTCACCAAACACAGCAACAAGAAAACAAATGACCCCATCTAAAAATGGAGGGAGGATATGAACCAGAATACTTACCAAACAAGAGATCTAAAAGACCAACGGACATATGAAAAATGTTTCAAGTCAAAGGTATCTTAGGGACAACATTATCCTTTGCCTTGTGTACATTTACTAGAATACTTTCAACCAACTGGAAAAAATATATGCTAAAGGTTAGCAGGTGGCAACTATTTTAAGATGGCGCCATAGATTAAAACTGGAATAGTAAACTTTACTTACTCTTGATATATAGCTAGTTAAATAACTAGAGAGTAGGGTGAAAAAAGCAAGTATAAAGTTTTATAGAGGACCTCTAAGCACTCAATGGCTTATAACTTATAAAAGTAAGGTTAGTATCACCCATGAACAAAATATAAGAACATTGCTGTAAAGCACACAAGCTAAAGACTAACTAGGTATGGGATCCTTTATGTTAAGAAAGATATCATCATGTGGAAGGTGGAAGATTGGCTCCTCAGGAGATTGTCACAGAAGCACAAACAGCAGTCATTCACTTGTGACCAACAAGAAACACACACAAATTCCACAATACCAAGGTCAGGATAAATAAGAACTTGTACCAAGTTAGGAGCCTACTTGCAATTGATAACCCAATGGGTAGAATTGACTTAAATATATTTTGATTCTAATACTTTTTAAAAAAATTTTTACATATTTTTAAAATATTTATTTATTTATTTATTCCCTTTTGTTGCCCTTGTTGTTTTATTGTTGTAGTTATTGATGTCATCATTGTTGGATAGAACAGAGAGAAATGGAGAGAGGAGGGGAAGACAGAGAGGGGGAGAGAAAGATAGACACCTGCAGACCTGCTTCACCGCTTGTGAAGTGACTCCCCTGCAGGTGGGGAGCCGGGAGCTTGAACAGGGATCCTTCTGCTGGTCCTTGTGCTTTGCACCATGTGTGCTTAACCCATTGTGCTACCGCCCGGCTCCCAGATTTTCATATGTTTTATACAAGTTTAGAATGTCTTTATTAGCATATAGATATATCAATATACTTGCTGGGAAATTGTGCAGATGCAGTCACATCTGCCATGTTGTGCCCTCAGGGCACTGTTGATAGTTGGAGTGCTCTGGTTACTCCTCCCCCTTCCCATTCTTGTGAGAGCTATTCCCATAAAAGCCCTCCTTCTTCTGAACCTCACTCTCTTGCCGGCCCTTCACTTTGGTGGTTAGACAAAGGGAAGGTTGCTGTGTGAGGCGGCCATTTTTGCTACCTCCACATAGCCCAAGCTGCTTCTCTCTCACCCAACTCTGAGGTGCCAGCTCAAATAAAGACTTGTGTTCCCTTTTCACTCTAGATCTCCTCTCTCTCTTCTCCGTGGCGCAGTTCGACATATACTATCTTTAGATTAATACTTAAGACATTGACAGGATAAAATGATTACCATCTCTTAAGTAGTATGATTTTAAAATGCTTAAACAATTTAAGCGCAATATTAGAACTTAATTTACTGTTAAAATTTTAGCAATTTATTTACTCTAAACCTATCACAAATTTAATAAAACTGATATGGCAACTTTAGAGGCAATAACAGAAAAAAACTTAGAGTAAATCTCATATAGTTGCTTAAATGTTAAAAAAAAAACTTTCATTTTACACCAAGTTAAAATAACTTTTTTCTTTAGAATAATTAATTTTACCCAATAGAAATGTGACAAGCATTAAATTTTGTATAAACAGAAACACATGTACAGTTATCTATAGCTTAATGATTTAGCCAAATTGACTTTTAAACAGCCTTAAGTCTTTATGAAATAATAGTAAGACTGAGACACACCTTAAGTAAGAGCTACATATTTCCTAAGTAAAAAAAAAAAAAAAAACACCTGCAGGGGAGTCACTTCACAGGCGGTGAAGCAGGTCTGCAGGTGTCTGTCTTTCTCTCCCCTCTCTGTCTTCCCCTCCTTCCTCCATTTCTCTGTGTCCTATCCAAAAATGACAACATCAATAACAACATAATAATAACTACAACAACAATAAAAATATGAAAGAGAAGGAAAAAATCAAACTGTGAAAACAGTTTATTTAGTATTGTATAGCTGCATCATACACAAACTTCTGTATGGAAACCCAAATCTAAGTTGGGAAATTACCACATGAGGTTGAAAATAAAACACTGAAGAATCTAAGAAATTTAGAGATTTGTTTATATTTAAGCTGTTGTTTTTTTTTTTAACTTAAAGTTAGAGTTGAAGTTTACACAGTTAATCATACAGGCTTATCACATTTATGGTAGTAAACACTTGAGACTTAAAAATTTTAATAGACAAGTTACACTCAAAAAGTTAAGACACATGTTTTGTGACAATAGCCACACCTGTCATCACTCCTATTTTCTGGGCTGTACCCTCCATGTACCTCTTGTCCCTCAGCAATACCTCTTACCTTATTGTGCCAATGTCAAAATTTTCTTTTAATTTAGATTGTTACTTTTGCTGAAATTATATGCACTAGACTGTTCGGGAATTAACAGAATTGCTATAATAACTTTAAATCAGCACAAAGGTAAATTTTTTTATATGTTGAGAGTGCTATTAAAACCTGTAAGAGACTGGAAGATGCTGGTTTGGAGGGATGAGGTTATGAAAAATGCCAACTTTTAATTTCTACATCAAGAAAGAAATTTCTCTCATTGGGTAGAAGGGGATTCTATTTACACATACATTATCTCAAATACTTCCCATATCCTGGCTTACACAAATGCTGCCTAGTAAACAGGAGGAGACAGCAGATGTCCTCCAGGGAGGCAAAGTGTTAGCATATTGTGAAGCTTGTCATCAGGGCCAGGCTTGCTTTTCCTTTCCGAATGAGTTTCTGGCTAATGTGACTCTGTTCATACTTAGCCTTTAGAAAATAGAATATAAAAGTCAATGTTCATCAAGGATGACTTCAAAGTGGATATTGCCTTTAAATGGAAATTACCTTTAGTTTTGTTTCCCACATTAAAAAAAAAATTGTGACGCTGGATAGAGGTTCATGGAATATAACAATTGTGATTAACATTGTAAAGAGCAAAAATGTGATTAACTTGCTTTCTCTCTGTTTATCTTTATCTCTATAAAATTAAGAAACAGGGGAGGCAGGGCTACAGAGCAGCAGCAGTTGTGCTTTTCTCCTTTCCTCTCCTGGGTCAACTAGGAATACCAAAGGATATCACCTGGGACCACAAAAAGGCAGGACTAGAATGACTTCAGGAATCCATAAAATCACTGGTGAATGCAAATATCTATGGCTTATGGACAGAGAAGAACGTAAGGAGAGATTGAGTGGCTGCTAACAGTCAGGCAGTTTACCAGTTGAGGCATCACCTCCAGTCTTTTTTACCAACAAAAAGACTGCTAAAGGGAGGAGAGGACTCCTCTAAGACTCACAAATGCAACTGTGAGTCTCCATTACTACTGTCCTCAGAGGCTGGAATGCCGGGCTAGCGTGGAGGTGCCTCTTTCCGGGCGTGTACTCTCTGGGTTGGAGAGAACTCCACCAAAGCCAGCCTGGGCTGCTACTCACTCAGCGACTTGAGGGAGATGACTCAGGAACCAAACACGTAGCAGCGAGGCAATGCAAATCTTTATTGATCAGAGAGTCAAGGCTTTTAAAGGGCAAACCCAGAAGTGGGAAGTTGGAAACAGAAATGGCAAGGAAAGGGGCAGAGAAAGGCAAAAAGGTGCTGGCAGAGTAGAAACTTCCTTAGCAAATGTTGCAGGGGTTTTAACTGGTAGGATTAATACTACTTGCAGGCAGGGAGGGTCTTGAGGGTAGAAAGAAGATAGATGAAAGGAATGGAATGGGTGGGGATCTTTCAGGCAAAACAATGATTGTGTAGATAGGCCATAGTATCAGGAATGCAGGGTGGAGCATGGGGAGTTGGATTAATGTTTTAAGGAATGCAAGGCTCCTGGAGGCAGAAAAATGCAGGGTGCTTTGTGAGGCTCCACACAATTTCCCGACACTGGAGCAGAAGGGGGGGGAGGCCCTGTGCTGACATCAGGGAACAGAGAAATGGCCAGGAAACTCAGGAGAAGATCTACTCTTTGTTGGCCTAGCAGTGGGACTATGTGGTGGGGGCCTTTTCATATTATTCTCCTGATGAGAACATGGTGAGTAATTGCCTCAGAACCTATAGACTATAAATGAGACATGCTTAGAAACTCACAGGGCCCAGTAGTGCTGCCCAGCTTGGCAGAGAAGCTGAATTGAGCCCGGCACTTTTGATCCCTGGGGTGTGAGAGTCTCTTTGCAGAAACACTGTGTTATCTCTTGCTCACTTTGCTTTATGTCTTGTTCAGGAGGGAGTGATTAAGCTAAGAAGCCTACTGATAGTTTAAAAGCCCTCAGGCTGCTATAGCCTACAGGGAAGAAAAAGAACAAAATAGGCTTCTAAAGCCATTATGCTCCAAATCAGGGATTGAAATAATATTGAAACAACTGTCAATTTCCACAACTGTGAACCCTTTAAGTACCTTACATAGACACAAGTCAATCCAAGCAAGAGTGATCAGTAACTTGAAAAGTACAGAGAGAGAGAGAGAGACCTCATAATATACTATATAGAATGGTTAAAACAATAAGAAGAAATATTGGAAATATGAACCAGGACAAAAGTCCAGCTAAAGGCCCCCCAAAGGCTGAAGCACAAAATAATGAGGTCAACATCCAAACAGTACTTAAAGAAATAGTCACAGGAGTGAGTAAAGAGTTTAAAATAATTATCATCATAAATGCAGAAACAACAAATGAAACTCTGGAAGAAAACACTAATTATCTCAAGGTTATTAGAGAGCTGAAAGCTGAAATACCTGAGCTAAGAACGCAACTAACTGAACAAACTAAAACAGTATCAGAACAGTGTAACAAAATAGATGAACTCCAGAAAACAGTAGAGGGGAAAGAGAATAGGATAAATGAGGCTGAAAATAGAATTAGCAAGACTGAGGATAAATTAGAGACAACTAAAAAAGAAGTAAGAGATCTCAAAAAGAGATTAAGAGATACTAAAAACAACAACAGAAACCTATGGGATGACTTCAAAAGAAATAATATACACATTATTAGCTTACCAGAGGAAGAAAGAGGGAGGGGAATAAAGCATTCTTCAGGACATAATAGCTGAGAGCTTCTCTAGTCTAGACAACATAGAAGACTTAGATATTCAAGAAGCAAAGAGGGTCCCAAACAGAATTAACACAGACATAAAAACACTAAGAGACATCATATTTAGAATGGAAAGGAATAAGGATAAAGAAAGGATCCTGAGGGCTGTAAGAGAAAAACAAAGAGTCACTTACAGAGGAAAACCCATAAGATTAGCAGCAGATTTCTCCACACAAACACTACAGGCCAAAAGAGAATGCAAGAGTGCTCAATGAGAAAGGCTTTCAACCAAGACTACTGTATCCTGCTAGACTGTCATTCAGACTAGATGGAGGCATAAAAACCTTCTCAGGCAAGCAAGAGTTGAAAGAATCAACTATATCCAAGCCTGCTCTGAAAGAAGTTCTGAAAGTTCTCTTATAAACATTCCTCCATAGCCACTGTACTGAATAAAATGCCCTTACTATTTAACAGAGTATCTCTTTGTTTCTTCTCTCTTCCCTCTCCTGCTTCTTCTCCTTCTCTTTCTCTTTCTTCTTCTTGTCATCAGGGTTATTATTGGGACTTGGTGCCTGTCTACATGATGAATCCACTTTGGATGCCATTTTGTTATAGTTTAAATTTTCTTTTTCTACACACAGCAGAACTTAAACTGGGTTTAGTGTATTGCACCAAAGTAAAAGACTCTGAGGTGGGGGTAGGATTCAGATACTGGAACATGATGGTGGAGGAAGACCTAGAGGGGGTTGAAATGTTATGTGGAAAACTGAGCAATGCTACACAAGTACAAACTACTATATCTTACTGTTGACTGTAAGCCATTAATTCCCCCAATAAAGAATTTTTTTTCTTTTATTTGATAAGACAGACAGAAATTGTGAGAGAAGGGATAAAGAGAGACATTTGTAGCACTGCTTCACCACTTGTGAAGCTTTCCCCTTCTAGGTAGAGACTGGAGACTTGAACCCTAGTCCTCATGTGTAGTGATATGTTCTACAGAGTGCAGTACTACCTGACTCCTAAGTCTGCCTCTTCTTTGACAGAAGAGTCATTAGGATTCCATATTCAACACAGTAAGTGCCAAATGTATTTGACAAAGAGGCAAAGTCTGTTAAAAGAGTATTAAGGAATAAGGATAAGGTAGATATTGATATATTTCATCTGGGCATTTTAGGTACTACATGGGTAATTAATTCCATCATATTTATGGAAGATGGCTTTGTAAACTTCTAGCTTACTTTCAAAACCAATCTAAATCAAGTAGTAACACTGAGATGGTGGCATTGGGCTGTGTATTTTTTTTTCTTGAATCATACCCTCATAACTTCTTTCTGGGTTCTGCCGTATAATAACAACTATTCTTTGTGATGGGTATATAGTTGCCTTGCTGGACGGTCCACTGTCTCACCTCTAAGTAAATGAAATCTCTGAAATATTGATCAGTAGAAATTACTTTATTAATAATTAAAAGAACTAAGTAAGAAGGTCACATGTAAAAAGATAGTTATTTTATTATTCAAGCTCTTTTGATAGCACTTAGCCACCATTTCTTTTGTGGGATGACACTGAACTCAGTACTGGAAGGTGTTTAATAAAAAGGAACCAAAAAAGTAGGAATAGAGCATAGGGACCTTAGGGTGGAAAGAAGCTAGGAAGTCTATTCCTAGTGGAACATGGTTTTAGTAATGTTTGCTTAGCATTACTAAATGTTGGCTAACATGAAAGTAGACTAAAAATGTCTGGGAGGATGGTGTCAGAGTTGAGAATAGGACCAGAAAGCTGGATTAGGGCAGAGAGTAGCTCCCAAATTTGAAGAAAATATATGTCCAATTAACGGTTTACTCCATCAAAATGGTCAATATTTTAATATTAATATTATTAAACCTAGAAGCTAAAGATTACTATTTACTCTCTCCTATGGACTGAGAGACAGAAGGTTCACTGAGTATTCTTAGGGAAGAAAGCACTAGGGGCTATTGGATAATGTGGGGACATTTCTGAGCATCTATCCATCCTCCACCTAACTATGTGGAAATACATTTCAACTAGATATTTGATAAAATGAGACTTAATGTATCTTAATGCCTAACTCAGTACCTGAACGATGTAAGACCCACTAGGCTATCTGCTTTGTTTCCAGGGAGATGGGAGAAAGCTGTGTAGATGGTGCTTTTTTCCACTGTCCTTAACCAAAATTAAAGAGAAAACATGATCTAACTCCCCAGTCTGCTGCACTTAGAACACCTCATTTAACACAGTGACTATACTCTGCTGTTAATCAGTGACAGACATGCTTTTATATCTTGCACAAACTCAGACAAGTATATAGTTTCAAATATACTTTCAATGTAACTGAAATGGATGTGGGGTTTTATAGTAAAATAGCCCTTCACATTTACTAGCAACACAATGGACTACAGAAAGTAGCTGGAAGATTCAGCACCACATATGGGAAGTCATCTTGTGGATTTGGTCATATAAATCTAATGATTAGCAAAATAACATTTTGAAATATGCCTTCTGATGCCATGTATCTTCACAGGAGATAAATGGAGTTGAAAAGCCAATGTGTGCATCTTTCAGTTCTGAATATGTGTCCTTGGCACGGCATGTCTTCCCGGATACAGAGAATAGGGCACAGTGTAGAGAACATATGCTCACCAAAATGACTGTGGCTTATTGGGAGCTGGGGCAGTGAAGAGGCATGCTGACTTTGTGAGGTGGCAGGTGTGTTTGGATGGGGGTGGAGGGGGAGGAATTTGCATTTGGATAGGATCCTGTATCCAGGGCAGGAACTAGAGACTAGATGAGCAGGTGTGCTCTTGAGGCTCAAAGCTAAAGAAAAAGGACATTTTGACTGAGTCATGGAAAAGGAAATCTACAAGAAAATGAAACTTTTGTAGGTGGAATATGATTAGGAGGAGGATAAGATAGGTAACTGAGAGAAATTCACAGAAATAGGAAGTCTAAATGTGATAAGAAAAATCAACCAGGGAATATGGAAGTGGTGGATGGTACTTATATAGGACAGATAGCTCACCAAGAGAAAGAAGAATGTAGAAATTGCTTCTACATAGTAAAAGCAACAGCATTCTGTCTCTTGTTTTAGAGGAATTTATGAGAATATGATAAAACATAGAATATGGCAATTAAATAAAGGGGAATATCAACATAGGAAGGACAGAAAGGAATTAAAAATACAGAAAAATAGGTTATTGGTTATTTTAAAAAACAAGAGGAAAAATTTCAAAGCATCTGAGTTTTCTGTATTCATGCCACACTGCACACACTAAAATTTACTAGTTGTTTTCCTTAAAAATATATGTATTTACTTATTTATTATGAGAAAGAAGGAGAGGCCAGAGCACTGTTTAGCTCTGGTGTAAGATGTTGCTTGGGATCAAAACCAATCATGGCCTCTAAGACACTAGGGATGTTGGTTCTGTGGGCTGGTCCTACCAGTAGTTTTTATGAAGACTTGGACTTGTTTTTCTTGATGTATTAGCAGCACATAATGTAATTTAATTTTTTATATTGAGGATAAAGAAACACACATCAATGAATATGCATTATGGTAACATTCTCTCCAACATTTTATTTTTTAGAGAATACATTATGTACTCTTATTTTTTCTGCCTCAATATCATAGAATGTGTTGTCTAGAATATCAGAATACATTTTGAAAAAAGAGGAACTGTGAGACAAAATGTGAGTTATATTAACAGCACGCAACTTAAAATTATCTAGCTGCCTTGTACTAGTGGAATTAAAATTATGTAACAGTGGAGGCTTCCTTTTTTATATATATTTATTTTATTTATTTATTCCCTTTTGTTGTCCTTGTTGTTTTATTGTTTTAGTTATTATTGTTGTTGTCGTTGTTGGATAGGACAGAGAGAAATGGAGAGAGGAGGGGAAGACGGAGAGGAGGAGAGAAAGATAGACACCTGCAGACCTGCTTCACCGCCTGTGAAGCGACTCCCCTGCAGGTGGGGAGCTGGGGTTCGAACCGGGATCTTTATGCCGGTCCTTGTGCTTTGCGCCACCTGCGCTTAGCCCGCTGCGATACAGCCCGACTCCCGAGGCTTCCTTTTTATGAGGTTCTATTGGTCAGCAAACTTCTGCACAGTTACATGGTAAATACATTAAATTCCCAGTATGTTCAACCTCTGTTGAAGCAATTTAATTTGTCATTGTGGAGTAAAAACAACTGTGGAAAACATAAATGGATGACTCTTGTTCTAATAAAACTTTATGAACACCGAGATTTAAATTTTATATCCTATGGAATCATACTTATATTTAAATTTTTTTCTAATTAATATTTTTAATTGTTAGTAGGGTTATCACTGGAGCTCAGCGCATGCATCTTGAATCCACCAATCACAGTAGCCATTTTCCCTTCTCTTTCTTTCTCTTTCTCTTTCTCTTTCTCTTTCTCTTTCTCTTTCTCTTTCTCTTTCTCTTTCTCTTTCTCTTTCTCTTTCTTCTTTCTGATAGAGACAGAAATTGCGTGGGAAGTGAGAGATAGGAAATGAGAGAGAAAGAGAGGCATTTGCAACAAGGCTTCATAATTTGTGATGCTTCCTCCTGCAGGTGGGGATCTGTAACTTGAACTTGGGTCCTCTCCCATTGTAAGACATACACTTTACCAGGAGTGCTATGGCCTGGCCCTATTTTTGTCTTCTTTAGGTAGATTTCCTAGGAGATACATTGCTGGATCTCAGTGAAAGTCCATTCCTAATGTTCTGAGGTATTGTCTACCTCAGGGGTTGAACCAATTTACATTGCCACCAACAGTATAGAAGTGTCCATCCTTCCCCACATCCTCACAAGCACTTATTTCTGCCCTGTGACATTCTCACAGGTGTAATGAGTAAAACCTCAGTGTTTATCTTTACTTGCATATATCTGATAATCAGTGACAGTGACAACTTTTTTTTATGCCTGTTGACCATCTGAGTGTCTCCTCTGGTGAAGATTCTGCTCAGGTTTTCTCACCATTTTTTTTTTAATTTTTATTTTTTATTTTTATTTAAGAAAGGATTAATTAACAAAACCATAGGGTAGGAGGGGTACAACTCCACACAATTCCCACTGCCCAATCTCCATATCCCACCCCCTCCCCCGATAGCTTTCCCATTCTCTATCCCTCTGGGAGCATGGACCCAGGGTCATTGTGGGTTGCAGAAGGTAGAAGGTCTGGCTTCTGTAATTGCTTCCCTGCTGAACATGGGCGTTGACTGGTCGGTCCATACTCCCAGTCTGCCTCTCTCTTTCCCTAGTAGGGTGGGTCTCTGGGGAAGCAGAGCTCCAGGACATATTGGTGGGGTCTTCAATCCAGGGAAGTCTGGCCGGCATCCTGATGACACCTGGAACCTGGTGACTGAAAAGGGAGTTAACATACAAAGCCAAACAAATTGTTGAGCAATCATAGACCCAAAGCTTGGAAAAGTGGAGAGGAAGTATTAGGGAGGTACTCACTGCAAACTCTAGTGTATTTCTGCTTTCTTACTTTGGTGCCATACTCCAAACTCAGTCAATTTCTGCTTTGCGTTTCTACTTTTTTTTTTTTTTACATGCATAACATTCCCCAGATTCCCATTTAACAATACAACCCCCACTATTTCATTCATCATTTTTCATGGACCTGTATTCTCCCCACCCACCCACCCACCCCAGAGTCTTTTACTTTGGTGTAATACTCCAATTCCATTTCAGGTTCGACTTGTGTTTTCTTTTCTAATCTTGTTTTTCAACTTCGGCCTGAGAGTGAGATCATCCCGTATTCATCCTTCTGTTTCTGACTTATTTCACTCAACATGATTTTTTCAAGGTCCATCCAAGATCAGCTGAAAACGGTGAAGTCACCATTTTTTACAGCTGAGTAGTATTCCATTGTGTATATATACCACCACTTGCTCAGCCACTCATCTGTTGTTGGACACCTGGGTTGCTTCCAGGTTTTGGCTATTACAAATTGTGCTGCCAAGAACATATGTGTACACAGACTTTTTTGGATGGATGTGTTGGGTTCCTTAGGATATATCCCCAGGAGGGGAATTGCAGGGTCATAGGGTAGGTCCATTTCTAGCCTTCTGAGAGTTCTCCAGACTGTTCTCCACAGAGGCTGGACCAATTGACATTCCCAGAAGCAGTGCAGGAGGGTTCCTTTGACCCAACACCCTCTCCAGCATTTGCTGCTGTTACCTTTTCTGATATATGACATTCTCACAGGAGTGAAGTGATATCTCATTGTTGTCTTGATTTGCATTTCTCTGACAATCAGAGACTTGGAGCATTTTTTCATGTGTTTCTCGGCCTTTTGGATCTCTTCTGTGGTGAATATTCTGTCCAAGTCCTCCCCCCATTTTTGGATGGGGTTATTTGTTGTCTTGTTGTTGAGTCTGGCAAGCTCTTTATATATGTTGGTTATTAAACTCTTACCTGATGTATGGCATGTAAAGATCTTCTCCCATTCTGTGAGGGGTCTCTTGATTTGGGTAGTGGTTTCTTTTGCTGTGAAGAAGCTTTTTAATTTGATGTAGTCCCATAGGTTTATACTTGCTTTAGTCTTCCTTGTAATTGGATTCATTTCATTGAAAGTGTCTTTAAAATTTATGCGGAAAAAAGTTCTTCCAATATTTTCCTCTAAGTATCTGATAGTTTCTGGTCTAACATCCAAGTCCTTGATCCACTTGGAATTTACTTTTGTATTTGGTGAAATACAGTGATTCAGTTTCATTCTTCTGCATGTTTCAACCCATTGTTTCCAACACCATTTGTTGAAGAGACTCTGCTTCCCCCATATAATAGTCTGGGCCCCTTTGTCAAAGATTAGATGTCCATACGTGTGGGGCCTCATTTCTGGGCTCTCAATTCTATTCCACTGGTCGGTGTGTCTGTTCATGTTCCAGTACCAAGCAGTTTTGATGACAATGGCCCTATAATACAGTTTGAGATCTGGGAGTGTGATGCCTCCGGTTCTGTTCTTTTTTCTCAAGATTGTTTTGGCAATTGTATGTCTCTTCTGGTTCCAGATAAACATTTGTAGCATTTTTTCTATTCTCCTAAAAAATGTGCTTGGGATCTTGATGGGGATAGCATCAAATTTGTAGATGGCTCTGGGTAATATATTCATTTTGATGATGTTAATTCTTCCAACCCATGAACATGGAATATCTTTCCACTTCTTTGTGTCTTTTTCAATTTCTTTGAGTAGTGACTCATAATTTTCAGTATACAAGTCTTTCACTTCTTTGGTTAGGTTTATTCCTAGATATTTTATTGTTTTTGTTGCTATAGAAAAAGGAACTGATTTCTGGATTTCAATTTCTTCTAACTTAGTGTTTGCATAGAGGAATGCCACTGACTTTTGAATGTTAATTTAATAGCCTGACACATTACTGTATTGCCTGATGATTTCCAAAAGCTTCTTGCTGGATTCCTTAGGTTTTTCCATGTATACTATCATGTCATCTGCAAATAAGGAGAGTTTGACTTCTTCTCTTCCAATCTGTATGCCTTTAATTCCTTGCTCCTGCCTGATTGCTATGGCAAGAACTTCCAACACTATGTTGAATAGTAATGGTGATAGTGGGCAGCCCTGTCCAGTACCTGATCTGAGGGGAAATGCTTCCAGTTTTTCACCATTGAGTATGATGTTGGCTGTAGGTTTGCTATATATAGACTCCACTATCTTCAGGAATTTTCCATATATTCCTATTTTTTGTAGTGTTTTGATCATAAAGGGATGTTGTATTTTGTCAAAGGCTTTCTCTGCATCTATTGATATGACCATGTGGTTTTTGGTCTTGCTTTTGTTGATGTGGTGGATCACATTGATTGATTTACGTATATTAAACCAACCTTGCATGCCTGGGATAAACCCCACTTGGTCATGATGAACAATTTTTTTGATATACTGCTGTATCCGGTTGGCTAGAATTTTGTTCAATATTTTCGCATCTATGTTCATCAGAGATATTGGTCTGTAGTTTTCTTTTTTGGTTGTGTCCCTGTCTGCTTTTGGTATCAGGGTGATGTTGGCTTCATAGAAGCTGGCAGGGAGTATTCCAGTGTCTTCAATCTTCTGGAAGACTTTTAAAAGTAGAGGCATTAGTTCTTCTTTGAAAGTTTTGTAGAATTCATTTGTAAAACCATCTGGTCCAGGACTTTTATTTTTGGGAAGATTTTTGATAACTGTTTCAATTTCATTAGCTGTGATGGGCCTGTTCATGTTATCCACTTCCTCTTTACTTAGTTTTGGAAGTTGGTAGGTATCTAGTAAATCATTCATTTCTTCCAGGTTCTCTAGCTTGGTGGCATATAGTTGTTCATAGAAACCTCGCATGCTATGTTGAATTTCTGCAGTGTCTGTTGTGATTTCTCCTCTTTCATTTACTATCCGATTTATTTGGGTCTTCTCCCTTTTTTGTTTTGTGAGTCTGGCTAAAGGTTTGTCGATTTTGTTTACTCTTTCGAAGAACCAACATTTACCTTCATTGATCTTTTGTATGGTTTTCCTATTCTCAATGTTATTTATTTCTGCCCTAACTTTAGTAATTTCTGTCCTTCTGGTTGCTTTAGGATTCCTTTGTTGTTTTTCTTCTAGGTCTTTAAGATGTGCAATCAGGCTGTTTATTTGTGCCTTTTCTTGTTTCCTAATGTGTGCTTGTATAGCTATGAACTTCCCTCTTAGGACTGCTTTAGCTGTGTCCCAAATATTTTGATAGCTTGTGTCTTCATTTTCATTGAACTCTCGAAACATTTTGATTTCTTCCTTGATTTCCTCTTTGACCCAGAAGTTGTTAAGAAGTGTACTGTTGAGCTTCCACATTTTGGCACTGTTACTAATCTTTTGTTGATTGTTAAGTGTTAGTTTAATTCCACTGTGGTCTGAGAAGATGTTTGGGATGATTTCAGTGCTCTTGAATAGGCTGATGCTGTCTTTGTGGCCTAACATATGGTCTATCCTTGAGAATGATTCATGTGGATTTGAGTAAAATGTGTATTCCAGTTTCTTGGGATGAATGACTCTGAAAATGTCCAATAGTTCTAGTTTATCTGTCTCTTCATTTAGCTCCCTTATGTCTTTACTGATTTTCTTCCTGGATGATCTGTCAATTTAGATAGTGGGGTGTTGAAGTCCCCTACTATGATTGTGTTACTGTTAATATATTGCTGTGGCTCTTTCAGTAGAAGTTTGATGTATTTAGATGGCTTCTCATTGGGTGCATAGATATTAATAATTGTTAAGTCCTCTTGATTGACTGATCCTCTGAGCATTAACTAGTGTCCATTCCTATCTTTTTTAATCTTATCTATTTTAAAGTCTATCATGTCAGATATGAGAATAGCTGTTCCTGCCCTTTTTTGTGGGCCATTGGCTTGAATGATAGTTTTCCATCCTTTCACTTTAAGTCTGTGTTTGTCTTGTTGCGTTAGGTGAGTTTCCTGTAGACAACATATTGTTGGGTTGTGTTTTCTGATCCGTCTTCCTACTCTGTGTCTTTTAATAGGTGAATTCAGGCCATTGACATTTATTGATATCAAAGATTGAAGATATTTTAATGCCATTCTTGTAGAGTTTTAGAGTGTTTTGATATATGTCCTATTTGTGGTGGTCTGGTTGTTTATAGGAGACCTTTCAGAACTTCTTTCAGGGCAGGCTTGGTGATGGTTGATTCCTTCAACTGTTGCTTGTCTGAGAAGGTTTTGATGCTTCCATCTAGTCTGAATGACAATCTAGCAGGATATAGTATTCTTGGCTGAAAGCCTTTCTCATTGAGCACTCGATAGATATCTTGCCATTCTCTTCTGGCCTGTAGTGTTTGTATGGAGAAGTCTGCTGCTAATCTTATGGGTTTTCCTTTGTAGGTGACTCTTTGTTTTTCTCTTGCAGCCTTGAGGATCCTTTCTTTATCCTTATTCCTCTCCAATCTAAGTATGACATGTCTTGGTGTCTTTAGGTCTGGGTTAATTCTGTTTGGGACCCTCTGGGCTTCTTGAATCTTTATGTCTTTGGTGTTGTCTAGACTAGAGAAATTTTCAGCTATTATGGCCTGGAGAATGCTTTCTTCCTCCCCTTCTCTTTCTTCCTCTGGTAAGCCAATAATGTGTATATTGTTTCTTTTGAAGTCATCCCATAGGACTCTGTTGTTGTTTTCAGCATCTCTTAATCTCTTTTTGAGATCTCTTACTTCTTTTTTAGTTGTCTCTAATTCATCCTCAATCTTGCTAATTCTGTCTTCAGCCTCATTGATTCTATTCTCTCTGCCCTCTACTGCTTTCTGGAGTTCATCTATTTTGTTGCCCTGCTCTGATACTGTTTTAGCTTGTTCAGCTAGTTGCCTTCTTAGCTCAGCGATTTCAGCTTTCAGCTCTCTAATAACCATGAGATAATTAGAATTTTCTTCCATATTCTCATTTGTTGTTCCTGCATTTCTGATTACAATTTTTTCAAATTCTTTACTCACTCCTGTTATTATTTCCTTGGCTAATGTTTGGATGTTGAACTCGTTGTTTTGTGCTTCACCCTCTAGAGGACTTTTAGCTGGATTCTTGTCCTGGTTCGAGTCTCCAATATTTTTTCTTGTTGTTTTAACCATTTTATATAAGTTAACAGTTTTTTCAATCCCTGAGTTGGAGTTCAGTGGTGTAAAAGCCTTTTTTTTTTCCCCTGTAGGCTATGGGAGCCTGAGGGCTTTTAAACTATCAATAGGCTTCTTAGCTTAATCACTGACTCCTGACCAAGAGATAAAGCAGGGTGTGGCAGAGATAATCCAGTGGTTATGCAAAGAGACTTTCACAGCCCCTCAGCTATGCCACCGAGGTATAGGTCTTCTCCTGAGTTTCCCGGTTAGATCTCTGTACCCTGGTGTCCCTCCCTGTTGCTGCTCCAGATTCTGAGGGTAGTAGCAATGGAGACTCAGAGTTGCACTTGGTGAGTCTCTTGGGAGTCCTTTCCTCCCTTCAGCTGTCCCCTTGTTGGTGGAGCAGACTGGAGGTGGTGTCTCCACTGACAAACTGTTGAACTGTTAGCAGTCACTTAATCTCTCCTTAGGCCCCTCTCTCCTCTCTGTCACCAGCCACGCGTGTTTGTACTCACGGGTGATTTACTGGGTTTCTGTGGTAATTTTAGTCCTGTCTTGTTTCGGTCCGGGTGGTCTCCTCTGGTATTCCTAGTTGATCCGGGAGAGGAGAGGAGAGGAGAGAAAGCGATCCTCTCACCATTTTTCTAGTGAAGTTCTTTTCCCTTTTGTTGCTGAGTTTTGTGTGTTCTTTATATATATTAACTGTTAGCCTTTTTCCTAATGTGTGGCATATGAAGAGCTCTCATTCCTGATGGTGTCTTTCTGTTTTTGTGACAGTTCCTTTGACTGTGCAGGAGCTTTTCAATTTGATGCAGTCCCATTAGTTTATTTTTTTATGTTTGTTTTCCTCTATGTGTTTGATGGCTCCTGGCCTACTTTCTAAGCTATTGATCCAATTGCAGTTGAGTTTTGTGTGCAATGTAGATGATATTTGGCAGTCCATTCACTTCATATGGTTCATTCTTCTGCACAGCTCAACCCAATTTTCCCAGCACCATTTTTTGAAGACTCTTCCTTCTCCATGTAATGTTTTAGGCCCCCTTGTCAAATTAATTGTCCATAGGTATGGGGTCTTATTTCTGGGCTCTTAATTCTATTCTACGGGACTATGTGTCTATTTTTGTTCTAGTACCAGGCAGTTTTTATTATATTAGTCATAGTAATTTGATACCAGGAAGCATAACTCCTCCATTATTTTTTAAATGTTTTTTAATTAATTGTCCATATGTGTGGGGGATTATTTCTAGGCTTTTTATTCTATTTCACCGGACTGTGTATCTATTTTTGTTCATGTTCCAGGAAGTTTTTAGTAATTTGATATCAGGAAGCATGATTTCGCCATTCTTCTTCTTTTTTTTTAAATTCTTTCATTAAGTTTTTTTATTTTTGAGAGAGATGCAGAGAGAGAGACACACACATAGAACACCAGAGCACTGCTCAGCTCTGGTTTACGGTGGTGTGGGGGATTGAACCTGGGACTTAGGAGCCTCAGGCATGAGAGTGTTTGCATAACCATTATGCTGTCACCCCCACCCCTTCTTTTTTTTTTTTTATGTTCCTCTTAGTTTCTTTTATACTGTTCTTTTTAAATTTATACTTTATTGGGGGGATTTAATGGTTTACTATATAGTCTTTTTTATAATTTCTTTCTTTTTAAAAATATTTATTCCCTTTTGTTGCTCTTGCTGTTTTATTGTTGTTTTTATTATTGTTGTCATTGTTGTTGTATAGGACAGAGAGAAATGGAGAGAGGAGTGGAAGACAGAGAGGGGGAGAGAAAGATAGACACCTGCAGACTTGCTTCACTGCCTGTAAAGCTACTCCCCTGCAGGTGGGGAGCCGGGGGCTTGAACCTGGATCCTTACGCCAGTCCTTGAGCTTTGTGCTACATTCGCTTAACCCGCCGCACCACTGCCCGACTCCCCACTATTATATAGTCTTTAACACATAAGCACAACCTCTCATCTCCCCTTGATTGGTGTCTAGGAGACACAGCAGAACCCCAGCATCTCTCCCTTCTGTCCCTTTCCCTCCTTCCCTATAGTCCAATGCTTTTTTGCAATATGCCAGACTAAGTTTTAACAATGCTTTTTCTTACTGTTCTTTGCTTTTAAGTTCTACATGTAAGTGAGATCATTTACTATTGCTCTCTTTATGGCTTATGTCACTGTAGGGGAAAGGTTATGCTACCTTAAGGAGAGAAATGGTGGAAAACTTCTTAACACAGTATTTTGAGGAAAACCTCTGTGGCATATGCTGTGCAGCTGTCAGAGGTAAATCCTCCATGTGCTATGTGACCTCTGTGGTGATGAATGCATTTTAAACAGCTTTCTGAGGAAATTCTCAGTGTTCTACGCGCTGTAAAGACCACCACTAGCTACTCCTAACCTTCTCTCAGACTAGGGAGTGAGAGAATGTCTCAAACCAATAAGACAAATGATTACATACTTAGGTGAAAGATCCAAATTCATGAGGAAGTTTGCCCAAAATTTCTGTATAAATATGGCCCAATAAATGTGTCCAGCATTCTGTTCCAGGCCATTCCCTGAAGGGTTCCAACTTTCCTGACCTCTGAGTGTTTTCATTTCCCTCCCCTCCTTCTAACACCTGCAGAAGCTATTGGAATATGATATCTCTGGCTTGTAGAAGATGTGATGTGAGAGAAGAGATACCTTTCAAACTCTTCCACAAAGAAATATTCACGAGTGCCTCTCAGATTGTTAAAAGTTAAGTCAAAGCCAAATATGATCTCAGATCTTATAATTATTGATGAAGAATGGTAAATAGAAGGCTGAGAGTACAGATAAACATAACATGAAAGAATAATTTAATGACAATAATTTAATTTAATTGTACTTCACACACCTATCTGTGTATGTTACTCACTGTACCCACCGCAAAAGTTCCTGTGGCCTCTGCCTCTTCCCTCTGGTTATCACCATAGTTTTACATCTTTTTCATGTTCATTTGCTGAAGTTATATATATTCCACATATGAGTGAAAAATTCAATAGCTGTAAATTCTTAGATGAATATTCTACATCCTATTTCTTTTCTGAAGCTCTTTGTAATACTTCTGAAATAAACTATATTTTCAGAAACTCAGAATATGTTCTGAGTTTTTTCTGTCTTTTTACACTGATAGAGCAAATTATTTTTCAGCAGCATAGTCTAGCTTAATTATGGGAACTATGTCTTAAAAATAATTATATTTGAGTCTCAGAGTAAATATGAGAAAACTATCAGCCATAATTCATGGCTCAAAACAGGCACTTAAGTAAAAATTGAATTGCTATATACATTATAATCTTCTTTGACCATTCAGATTTTCAAAACTGAAATTTACTAAACATTATTAATTAGAGAGGTCAACCAAAATTGATAATATGATATAAAGTTTATTTATAATTTATTTGATTAAATTATTTTCAGCAATTTTACTCTACTTTAATAAAATATATGTATATTTTTTATGTAAATAAATGATGTAGGTGTCTAATCGGACTGTGTGTTCATCATAGAAATAAATTTTATATTATTTACTTAAACTATCATAAGATTTTGCTACTCAAAGCAAAGATAAACTTTAGCTGAGGCTTTTCACTTCTTTCAAATACCAGTGACAATAAGTGAAATGTGATAATTTGAGATTTAAAATGTCTTGAGGTACATTTTGACATGTCTTTCAGATTTAATAACTATGGGAATATAACAAGATATCTCTGGTTTGTAGAAGATATGATGTGAGAGAAGAGATACCTTTCAAACTGTTCCACAAAGAAATATTCACAAGTGCCTTTCAGATTGTTAAAAGTTAAGTCAAAACCAAATATGATCTCGGATCTTATAATTGTTGATGAAGAGTGGTAAATAGAAGGCTGAGAGTACAGATAAACATAACATGAAAGAATAATTTAATGACTATCATTCCATGGGTGTCAGAGGTCATATTGTAGAGTTCTACACATCCTACATATGATGCAATTTAAAAACAAAACAAGTTTTGGCGTTAGGTTTAGAGGAAAACAAATTATCCACTTTTACATCAATTTACCAGTCTTATAAAAATGCATATAGATGCAGTCTCTTAAGTGCAGGTCAACATGAATTACTTTATAGTGATCTTAACTCTACGAGTAATGCTATACTAAGCATTATTTTATACTATTTTAGTACTATTATTATTATTATATTATATATATTATATTATATTATATATTATATATTATATTATTATTATTATTTAGTACTATTTTATACTATTTTATATTTTATACTATTTTATACTAAGACAGTATAAAATATATTGCTATTTAAATGATTACTGGAGATACACATTTGCTCTATATTAAATGGTTTTGTTGAGGAAATGTTTTCTAAGACTTGTTTTCTACATGAGAGTGATATCATTCGGTATTTGTCTTTATCCTCCTACTTTATTTATTTATTTTGTCTATTTTTGTTAGTGATAGTGATTTATAAGATTGTAAGATAATAGAGAAATAATTTCACATTATTCTTAATAACAGAATTTGGTGTCCCCACACCCTCCATTGGCTTTAAGTAATTTTTTGCCTGAGCCTGATTGGTAGCATGCTGGTGGACTCAAAGTATTGTCTGGGAAGATGGTGTCAGAGTTGAGAATAGGCCTAGAAAGTGGGATTAGGGCAGAGAGTAGCTCCCAAATATGAGAATAGTATATAAATACCATTAACTGTTAATCCCATTGATCTGACCTAGAGCCCATGTCTATTCATATTTAGCACAGGAGCCTGTGTAACCTCTGAGTCCCTGTCAGTCTCGGCTTAGAGTCTATGGTCACAGATAGGAACATTCTAGGCTGCACTTATTTTAGGACCAGCCTTCCTCGAGTGGCAGAGTAGGCTGACTCAACCTCACTACAGAGAGTGGGACAGTCCCTACAATTGCTGCTCTATAGTGAGGACAAGGTTCAGAGATGCTCTTTGAGATATTTACTGTACCCCATTGTTATACTATTATGTTGGGAACTGATTTAGATAAAAGGGTGGCTATATTAATGGATCCATTTATTTCTGGAATATTCTGAAGAGAATAGGTGTTAGTTCTTCTTTAAAAGCCTTATAGAATTTATTAGTAAAGCCATATGGGCCTATGCTTTTCTTCTTGGGAAGATTTTTCAGTTTCTAAACTAGTGATTGGCTTGTTTAAACTACCTACTTTTTCTAGGGTTAGGTTTGGCAGGAGGTATGATTTCAGGAATGCATTCATTTCATTTAGGTTGTCCAATTTATTTCCATAAAGATGTTCATAAGGTACTTACTGACCTTAAGGGAGATACTGACAGCAGCACAATATTAGTTGGAGACATCAACACACCACTCACAGAAAGAGACTGATTATCAGAACAAAAATATGAACAAAAAAATAGTGGCTTTAAATGAAGTCATAGATGGGATGAGCTTAACAGAACATTTCACCCCCACCCCCAAATTACATTCTTTTCAAGTGCACATGGAGCATTCTCAAGGATTAATCATGTGTTGGGACACAAAGAGAGCCTTAATAAACATGTGAATATTGTAATCATCAAAGATTTTTTAACTGTTTTTTGTTGCTTAAACTTGGACCTGGAAGTCATGTGTCTCAGCTGCAGATCTAAATTGGTGCTATTTCTGAGCACTGGTTTTTAGTCCTGGAAGAAGCTCCCTTACCCCCTTTCCATCCACAAGCTACACAAGTGTGTACTCACCTGCGGCTTAAGTGTTTTTCCTTCTCCTTCTCCTTCTCCTTCTCCTTCTCCTTCTCCTTCTCCTTCTCCTTCTCCTTCTCTTCCTCCTCCTCCTTCTTTTTCTTCTCCTCCTCCTGCTCATCCTCCTCCTTATTTTTCTCCTCCTCCTCCTCCTTTCTTCTTCTCCTCCTTCTCCTTCCCCTTCTCCTTCTCCTTCTCCTTCTCCTTCTCCTTCTTCTTCTTCCTCTTCTTCTTCTTCTTCTTCTTCTTCTTCTTCTTCTTCTTCTTCTTCTTCTTCTTCTTCTTCTTCTTCTTCTTTTCTCCTCCTCCTTCTCCTCCTACTCCTTCTTTCCTCCTCCTCCTCCTCCTCCTCCTCTTCCTCTTCCTCTTCCTCTTCTTCTTCTTCTTCTTCTTCTTCTTCTTCTTCTTCTTCTCCTTCTCCTTCTCCTCCTTCTATCTTCTTCTCCTCCTCCTCCTTCTTTCTTCTTCTTCTTCTTCTCCTCCTCCTCCTTCTCCTTCTTCTTCAACAGTTTATTCTTTGACTCACACCCAGAAGTGGTGTTCCTCAGCTGTCACTCTCCCAGTTTGGTGCCAGTCATCCGTGAGTATGACTACTTAGTCCCTCATCCCTTTTCTGTCCACAAGCCACACATATCTGTACTCACCTGTGGCTTGGTGAGCTTTCTGAAGAAATCCTGGTTGTATCTTGTTGAGTTTCCAGGTGATTTTCATTTCTTTTCCTAGTTTATGGGGAGAGGAAAATGCTGCAGCTGCTACTCCATAGCCAAACCTCTAGAAATCTCACAAGGGTTTCTAATAAGCAGTAAATTAGCATCATTATGCCTTTGACAGAAATGAAAACAAAAGGCATGTAGATCCTTAAAATATGTTTTTAAAAAAACCCACAAAAAGGAAAACCATTGTAGTCAAAAGCCTGCTAAACAGTGTGGAAAATGCAATCCTCAATACAAGTGAGCCATTATTTAGTGTGGTGCTTCAGGTCAAACAGAATTGAATGACCTGCTTGAATTGGGCTTTCATTTCTGATTCAATTGGATTGCTGAGTTAGAAACGTTTGTGTTTGGTTCACAGTGGAAAATGATTTTCTTTTTAAAAGCAGAAAGCATCAAATACATAAAATGTGGATGAAATTCATTACATTAATAGAAACTAAATGCAGTTATAGAGCTTTTTTTCAATAATGTCTATACACATAAGTGTATAGAGGAAGTCGGGCAGTAGCACAGTGGGTTAAGCGCAGGTGACGTGAAGTACAAGGACTGGCATAAGGATCTGGGTTCGAGCCCCTGGTTCCCTACCTGCAGGGGAGTCACTTCACAAGTGGTAAAGCAGGTCTGCAGGTGTCTTTCTCTCCCCCTCTCTGTCTTCCCCTCCTCTCTCCATTTCTCTCTGTCCTATCCAACAACAATGACATCATACAACAACAACAATAATAATAACTACAACAATAAAACAACAAGGGCAACAAAAGGGAATAAATAAATACTAAAAAAAAAGTATATGGAGACATGATTATGTCCACACACTTATGTTATTTCTATGAACTCATTTTTTGAAGAACTGGCAAGTCATCACTTTAAAAAAATATATATTTCTTTCAGTATTGAAGGATTGCCTATGTGTGCTAGGTGAATGTTGCCATTCAATCCTGCCTTAGAACATTTGAGACTATCCAACCAGCCTATTTTACTTTTAATAGTTCCTAGTTTTTGAGAGTTTGTTAACCAGTTTGTTTCCCAATAGGAGGGTACTCAGACTATATGTAGATTCATCTGATTGGAATACAGATATTTGATATATATATATATATATATATATATGTGAAGAGAGGGAAAAACAGAGGCAGAAAGAGAGAGAGAGAGAGAGAGAGAGAGGGAGAGGGAGAGGGAGAGAGAGAGAGAGAGAGAGAGAGAGAGCACAACAGTCAACTGAGGGAGAGGGAGAGGGAGAGGGAGAGGGAGAGGGAGAGGGAGAGGGAGAGGGAGAGAGAGAGAGAGAGAGAGAGAGGGAGAGAGAGAACACAACAGTCAACTCTGGGATGTGCAATAGTGCTGGGGATCAAAACCTGGGCTTCTAGCCCACAATTCCTTCCCTTTCTATACCTCCCCAACCACCCCAGACACCATGTTTTTTTTTTTTTTTTTTTTGTATTGTCACCAGTGTTATCACTGGGACTAGGTGATAACTAATCAACCACTCTCAATGGTCATTTTTTTTTTCATTTTTCCCCTTTTATTTGATATGGTAGAGGTAAATTGATAGAGGAGGGGGACATAGAGAGAAAGACACCCACAACTACTTCACTGCTTGTGAAGCTTTCCCTCTGCAAGTGAGGTTTGGAGGCTTGGTGTGCACTCAGTAAGATGTACCACCTGCCCTGGTCAAAGTTTTTTTTTTTAAGTATGCAAATGTATATATCCCTGTGACACTATGAGTGTAAACTCTACTGGCAAAGGACAAATAAATCTGCAACTGTCACAAGGGTGAAAGTCATAATAACTGGGACTCCAACTGAGACAGTATAGAGACAGAATTTGGCCTCGACCTTCCTAACTGCCAGAACCTTGTAGACTGAGCTAAGGAAATCTCTGGCCACCAATTTCCCTGTAAGATAAAATTCAGGACTTGCTCACAGATGCACAAGATAGGAGCACTGTAAAGGACTGTTAGTGGCCCTCCTGGGAGGTAGTAATCCACCTTGAGCATGTCATGTGGAAAATGTCTTTAAAGCAGTACCATGGCATGATAAACCAAAGGCCCAGTAAGGGCCATGTGCAGCCCACCATTCCTGGAAGATCTTAAGTATCCCACATATCACTATCACTTATTGCTATAGTTCTGACTCACTTAATCCGCCACCCATGCTATCCCACTTATTTCTGAGAATAAGCACTAAGAAGCTATGTCTAGGGACATGTCAATTTCCTGTTGATTTCCACTGCCTGAGAGTCAGTGTCATTAGTACGAGATCCTCTCTGGGAGAGGCAATAACTTACCTAGATGGTGTGCTGCTTTACCATGTGTACAAGCCAGGCTTGAGTTCAGCCCCAACTGTGTTAAAGGAAGCTTCAGCATTGCAGTGTCCTCCACCCCCACCCCCTTCACCGTCTCTCTGGAAACAAAAATTCCTTACTGGGAGATAGCAGAGATAGCAGTGAGGTAGGATAAGACAGAGGGAGAATATAATGGTACTCCGGTACTCCTCCATTTTTTTTTTAATGTTTCTTAGACTCACAATGAATTGTGGACTGTTGTAAAAGACTCCTAATGTTCCTGAGGGGTGCACACCATTACATGGAGAAGAGGCTTTTTCAATAAATGGTATTATGAAAACTGGGTAGTTAAATCCATAAGAATGAGACAGGACCACCACATATTGTCATAAACAGAATTCAATTCAAAATTGGCCAAAGACATAGAGATTAGATAAAAAACCATAGAAATACATAGAAGAAAACACTGGTAGTACACTATATGCTGTTTACTTCAGAAATGTCTTTAGAGACTCTAGCCTACTAGCAATGAAAAAAAGATATGGGTCCATATCAAACTAAAAAATTTCCCCACAGCAAAGGGAGTCATCACCAAAACAAAGATACCTGCTCAATAGAAAAAGAGGGGCAGGGCAGTAGCACAGCAGGTTAGCAGGTTAAGTGCACATGGTGCCAAGTGCAAGGACCAGAGTAAGGATCCCAGTTTAAGCCCCCAGCTTCCCACCTGCAGGAAGGGTGAAGCAGGTCTGTAGGTGTTTATCTTTCTCTCCCCCTTTCTGTCTTCTCCTCCCCATTCAATTTCTCTCTGTCTCTATCCAATAATAAATAAATAAATTAAAATATTTTTAAATGAGTATGGTTCTTCCTTAAAAATAATAAATAAAATCAAAAAATGAAGAGATACTGATTCCTTCCTTCCTTCTGACTTTTCAACTCCTTCTCTCTCTCCCTCCCTCATAAAAAAAAGAGAAAAAAAGAAAGAAAATTTAAGGAACATAAAACACTTATAGCAAGATATCTATTTCTGTCTATGTTAATTTAAATTCCTTGTAATTGTCAAAATTTGGAAATGACATAAATACCCACCACCGACAGATAAATAGTAAAAGTTATGATGTGTATATACAGTGGTATACTATTAAGCTGTAAAAAATGATGAGCTCATTTTTTTTCCATAGCATGATGGAACTGGATGATATTCTGTTAAGTGAAATCATCCAGAAGGATAAGAATTAATACCGGGTGACCTGACTCAGATGGAACCTAAGAAGCATAGCAAGGGAAAGCACAGGGTAAAAATTTCATATAGTGTGGTCTAACGGCTCCGGAGATTCAGTAATGCTGAGGAAGTTTCAGGGGAGTTGGGGATCCAGTGCACTATTGTGAAGGAAGATGATGGTTTGGTGGACACTTTGTTAGGCTCACACCTATCTTGGGGGAGATATAGAACTATATCCTGTGCCAACAATAATCTTGTAAATCAGTATTTCTTGATAAACTGATATAATAGAATGATTATAGTTTTAAAAAGAGAGAGAGAAACACACTTACAAAAAGTCAGTCTTTATAGGTTTGTGTTTCTAAGCATTTTTACCCATTGAACTAGTACAAATTATTTATAATATTTTTATATCTTCTCTTATTTTCCAGTAGGTGGTGCTATAGCATAGCTTTCTGTTTTAATTTAAAGGCCAGAGTGAGAGCATAACACATAAAGCGAGACAAGGACGGCAGCAAATTATGTATTTGGAGTGTGTATAACCTCATGGGAGTAGAGGTCCATAGGCAGTCCTCTAGTCTCTCGAGGTAAACATTAGGGACACTTCTTTCAGTTTTCTCTCTTCTGCTGACTTTCTTTATCCCCTCCTCTCAATCACTGTGATGTCTCCACAGAAAAAATTTGGAGACTGAGCAGTGGTGCATACAGTTGCCTGTACACATTACAATGTGCAACTATCTGGGTTCAAGCCCACAGTCCCCAGCTGCAAGGGGAAAAGCTTCATAAGTGGTGAAGCAAGTCTGCAGACGTCTCTCTGTCTCCTAATCTTCTCTTTCCCTTTCTGTTTCTGTCCCTACCAAATAAATACATACATATAAAGTATTAAAAAAAAAAAAAGAAATAGAGGAAGAAGAAAAGAAAGAAAAGGAAGGAAGGAATGCAAAGAAAGAAGGAATGAGAGAAAGAGAGAGAGAGGAAGGAAGGAAGGAAGGATGGATGGAAGTGTATTCCTCAAGCTTCACTGCTACTTACCATATTCAGCTCCTGTCAATTCCCCTTGAAAGCTCAGCCTGGATTGCTGCTGCACCTCCCCACCTACTCTATCATCACCACCAAAGTTGTCTTAAGATTCACTACCATATCTCTTCCTCTTCTTGTTTCTTTTCTTTTTTTACTTTGTAATTTTTTAAAAAATATTTATTTACAAAATGGAAATATTGACAAGACTATAGGATAAGAGAGGTATATTTCCACTCAGTGCTCATTCCCAGAATTCCGTATCCCATCCTCTCCCCTGATAGCTTTCCTATTCTTTATCCCTCTGGGAGTATGGACCCAGAATCATTATGGAGTGCAGAAAGTGGAAGTTCTGGCACTGTAATTGCTTCCCCACTGAACATGGGTGTTGGCAGGCCAATCCATACTCCCAGCCTGTCTCTCTCTTCCCCTAGTGGGGCAGGAATATGGAGAGATGGGGCTCCAAGACACATGGTGGGGTCCTCTGTCTAAGGAAGTCCATTTGGCATCATCAGGAAGCTGGTGGCTGAAAAAGAGTTAACATATAGAGCCAAACAATTTGCTGACTAATCATTAACCTAAAGGCAAGAATATTGCAGATAAAGATTTGAAGATTCTGTTTTGGAAAAAGTTAGTAGGTCTATTTTAGGTATATTCCAGAGGGCCTATGACTTTAAAAGTTTTTGCTTGAGCCTGACATCTAATATGCAGGTGGACCCAGGTTATTGTCTGGGGAAATGGTATCATGGTTAGAAAAAGGGCTAGAAAGTTGTATCAGGGAAGAAAGTAGATCCCAAATATGGGGAGAGTATATAGATATTGTTAACTGTAAACCCTATTGGTTTGATCTGGGGCCCATGTTCAGCACAGAGGCCTATGCAATCTCTGAATCCTTGTAGGTCTGAGCTCACATTCCGTGGTCACAGCGAGGAACATTCCAAACTGTACTAATTTTAGGACCCATCTTCCTCAGGTAGTAGGTAGAATATGTTGTTCAACCTCCCTTCAGAGAATGGAATATTCCCTACTATTGTTGATCCACATTGAGGGCAAGGTCCTATAGGGACCCACAAAGGGGTCCATTATGTTGCTCCTGATGGAGATGACCAGTGACAGTGGCAAGAGGGATCTACTAGAGGTCTAGGCCCATCATGTCTGTGTGGGAACCCCAGGACACCCCAACTAGGGCCCCAGAGGATGGAGTGGCCCGATAGTGACTGAAGAGTCATCATTAAAGTATATTGCTTTCTTGCCCTTATTTAGCTTTTGTAGTTAACTTTGTCTGACAAGGTTAGCTTTGGAGTGATTGGGGGACATGTAATAGGAGATAGTTGAGGAGGGTATATAGGTCTAAGTAGAAACTGTTTCATTAGATACCTTAAGGTGTCCTTTTAGTTCTATCCATACTCCCAGCCTGTTTCCCCTAGTGGGGTGGGACTCTGGAGAGGTGAGGTTCCAGGACACATTGGTGAGGTCATCTGCCCAGGGAAGCCTGGATGGAATCATAGTAGCATCTGCGACCTGGTGGCTGAAAGGCAGTAAGATATAAAGCAGGAAATTTTTTAATAAACAAAAACCAAAAACCATGAATAGATCAGACAAGAATAAGGATTTTAGGGTGGAAAGAAATTATGAAGTTTACTTCAGGTATGTACCTCAGAGCTTATAACTTTAGTAATTTTTACTTGAGCTTAATATCTAACCTGGAGGGAGACTAAAAATATTGTGATCCCCGCTTCTGAAATAAAGTATTGTGACTATGATCCAGGTCCCAGGACTGAAATACAGAACATCAACAATGTAGTCCTGCCTGATAATAATGTGTCAAAGCTGTGACATATGGGACCATGAGTAACAGCTGAGTGAGAATATCCCAATGACCCATTCTCTGCCACTGTTTTCCCTAGTTTTTTGTCCACTTAAGAGAGTATATTGCTGGATCTGAGCAGGGTTGCAGTTTAATAACAGCACCACCCTACTGAGACCTGGTCAAAACTGTGTCTTAAGTCTCAAGGCAGGATGCAGAATAGTCAAAGCTCTGGTCAAGTAGATGCAGAGACACTGGGGCCTCTTGAGTCTCATAGTTCATGGCACATAAATGACTTACAACTCAGTGACAAGGGTCAGCTCAATGGAAGTCCCAATTGTAGGTTGTTCTATAGCCAACAGCTATTGTTTCACCTCCAGTGTGAACTCTGGTCTTCACCATCAGTGTGTTCAACATTATTCAAGACTGAAGGACTCAGATGAGTAAAGAACGATTATTTTTTTTTGGGGGGGGAAGGGTTTCTCTAAAATGATCCTCCAGTGTTGAGTTGCTTCAAATTGGGAGAAAGAGAAATGAAGGTAAAATACTTTACTATGTAACTTTCCTTGATGTCTTTTGTATTCTGTACTTTCACTTGAATCTGTAGCTTTTCCTAGAGGTATTATTCTCAGTCTGTAGATTTTCCTTCACTGATTAATTGTGTGTGTGTCTGTGTGTGTGTGTGTGTGTGTGTGTGTGTGTGTGCATGTGTGTGAAAGACAGCTTTGGGGATATATATCCTCAGCATAGTATGTTCTAATAATTTTACCAGTGTTGATCTTGTCTTTTGTTCTTACTTTGTATTCTGTTTCTGTTCATTTGTTTCCTCTGGTATATTATTGAGATTCTTTAGAATTACTTTGACATGTCTATGGCCATGCCACCCTGAATAAGCCCGATCTCGGAAGCTAAGCAGGGTCGGGCCTGGTTAGTACTTTGATGGGAAAATCACTTTGACATATTCCAGGCTCCTCATGGATCTACCTTTCTTTGATGCCAGCTATTTGGTGTTGTATTGTTTCTTTGACTTTTTCTTTTTCCTTATATTGATATCTACTTATATGACTACTTGGTCATACTGAATACTATATATACTTATAGACTATAATTCAGGGGTAGAGAACACTCACCCCACAGAGCATAGGATCATATTGTCTGGCTATATGAATCTAGGAACAGATGTAGGAGTTTTTCATAGCAATATTAAATACTATTTTTTCTCTATTTGATTAGACAGAAATTGAGAGAGGAGGGATTGATAGATGATAGATAGATAGAGAGAGAGAGAGAGAGAGAGAGAGACCTGTAGTATTTGCTTTACTGCTTTTGAAATATCCCTCTTTCAGGTGGTAAGCATGGCCTTGAGCCCAGGTCCTTGCATATGGTAACCTGGGGTTTTAACAAGGTGAATGCTAATTTTTTCCCCAAGGTTATTTCTGGGGCTCGGTGCCAGCACTACAAATGCACTCACTGTTCCTTACAGCCATTTCTTTTTTTTCCCTTCCTATTTTATTTGATAGAACAAAGATAAATTGAGGGGGTAGATAGAGATGGAGAGAGAGATACTTGCTGACCTGCTTCACTGCTCATGATACTTCCCCCCTGCAGTATCAGATGGTGAGCAGGTGCTTGAACCGGTGTCTTTGCTCATGGTAATGTATGTGCTCAACTGGGTAAACCACCTGTTGGCTCCTTTAATACCAATTTTTTAAGTTGATAGTTTTAGATGGCCTCCAAGTGATGTTATAAATAACCAAATTACTACTGGCAGAAAAAAAAATTCCCCACCCCTGGACTACACAGACTGACAGTGAGAAAAGATCCTCATCTGAGTTGGGTTGTTTTTATGTGCTGACTGGAGGTATACAAGTAAGTCCAATGTGGCACTAAGGGTAGCTTCTATAAGGCACAACAAACAAGAAAATTTGGTAAATCTTGGTCCAAGCTAGATTGTGTGGCAAGCAAACATTTTGTTCTCTAAACTTTGAGAGTTACTGGGGTCCTCACTTAGGGTCCAGAGCTAAGTGCTCCTGGGTATGTGGTAACAGGGGAAAATATTTTCAGAGAACAAGCAAGTACTCACTAAGTTGTGGAAACCAGCAGAGGGTATGCATGCATTCAGAGGAGACAGTGGTTTATACATGTGCTATTGTACATTTAAGATTGGTGGTAAGAACAAGGAATTGCTGTGTGTGGTCAAGGGATTTGTAGGGCTAGTGTCACAGGCGGGAGAGATGAACCAGGAACCAAGCTTGTGGCGGTAGCAATACAAATTTTTATTCGTGCGGGAGCCCCAGAATTGGGTGTGAGTGCAGCGGGTAAAGCCACGTGGAGCCAACAACAATGGCCACTTCTGCCTCCTGGTGTGCAGGCCTGACCTCTAGGTTGGGACGCGGAAGAAAGGGAAACCAGAAATGGAAGTGACTTTTATAATACCATAAGTGGGAGGGGCTGGAAATGGTAGGGGCTTCCCTATCAACTATTGCCAGGGATTCAGTTGGCGGGAGTTAGCAATACCCTGCAGGAATTTAGGAAAGAGACCTTTAGTCATATGTAAGACAAACCATTAGATTGGTATGCAGATAATAATACTAGCATGGAAATAGGGTGGTTTGTGGGCCCTGCCAAGCTCGACCACATCTGCACAATTTCCCAGCATCTCCCGCTTTCCTTTTATCTAATGGCCATAGATCAGGAAATTAAGGGTGAAGCAGGTTTAGAAAATCTGTCGCCCGGCGGGAAGATGTATTTTTGTGGGACAGGAAAGACTCACATGGCCGCCAACCTTGTGATATTTATGTGTCTCTCCTTTTGCTCAACCCCTCTGTAGAGAGAGAGAGACTTACCTGGAGGGACTCATCTCTCAAGTTAAGCTCTGCCAGGCTTCACCACTTCCCCACAAATTCTCTGCAGGATTGATGCAAATATAAGTTGATTCTCACCAAAAGCTTGTGATTGACAGACAGCAAGGGTCAGTGGCAAACACTTGCAGGAAGATAGCAGCCAATAATAATGCTGTGCATAGTTGTAAAGGCAAGTTGTGGTCATACACACAATGAAGCCGGCAAAGAGGAGATTCCTGGGTAAAGCGCAGTAACAGCCTATTGTTAATTTTGCTGCCACAACATAATTAGCATGATACTATAGGAGGTAGAGACAGAAGTAGGAACTGCAGCTGGTTGCAGGTACATAAATAGAGACTAGTGACCATCAAGATAGCTCAGATGGGGGAGTCCGGCGGTGGCACAGTGGGTTAAGCGCACGTGGCGCAAAGCGCAGGGACCAGCTTAAGGATCCCAGTTCGAGCCCACGGCTCCCCACCTGCAGGGGAGTCGCTTCACAGGCGGTGAAGCAGGTCTGCAGGTGTCTATCTTTCTCTCCCCTCTCTCTCTGTCTTCCCCTCCTCTCTCCATTTCTCTCTGTCCTATCCAACAACAAAGCAACGTCAACAATGGCAATAATAACCGCAACGAGGCTGCAACAAAAAGGGGGAAAAAAATGGCCTCCAGGAGCGGTGGATTCATGGTGCAGGCACCGAGCCCAGCAATAACCCTGGAGGAAAAAAAAAAAAAAAAAAAAAAGATAGCTCAGATGAATATTGTGCTTGTTTTGCCATACATATGACCCAGGTTTGAACCTGGTTCATACTTCAGTGCTGTGATAACTTTGTATGTTTCCTGCTGATTGACTCTTGACTCCTTTTATAGTTTAAAAATGTCAGTTCAGAGCAGTGAATCCCTGGCAATGACAGAAAAAAAAAATATATATATATATAGTGACCACACTAGGTCCTGTAGATAGGATATCCACTGCTGTAATACCCTGTGGCATCCTTGAGAGTTTTCTAAGGTCTCTGGAAACAAATCTGCAAGTGTCCTATTCAGATCAGTCTATCAAAGGCCAAGATGGCGTCTGCTATAGGACAAGATACTCTACCCTTCTTTGTCTCTTCCTCTCTCCAGGATGTCTCTAAGATGCTGATCTCCCTAGTACTATGGACTCAGTTATTTCACTTCTAGAATACACTGAGTATTTTTTTCTTTTCTTTTCTTTCTTTTTTTTATTTTTTAATGCAGAGTATGGCTCAATTCTTTTTTTATATTTTTTAAAATTTCTACTTATAAAAAGGAAACACTGACAAAAACCATAGGATAAGAGGGATACAACTCTACACAATTCCCACCACCAGAAGAACTTCATATCCCTTCCCCTCCCTTGATAGCTTTCCTATTCTTTATCCCTCCGGGAGTATGGACCCAAGGTCACTGTGGGGTGCAGAAGGTGGAAGGTCTGGCTTCTGTAATTGCTTCCCTGCTAGACCTGGGCATGGGCAGTTCAATCCATACTCCCAGCTGCCTCTCTCTTTCCCTATTGGGGCGGGGGTCTGGGGAAGCAGGGCTCCAGGACATATTGGTGGGGTTGTGGTGAAGGCGATGTCACACTTGATATCTGATAAAGTCCAAGCATGGTGGGGAACTCCACAAAGTGAGTGCTCCTGGACTGAACCAAAACCACTCAGCCTTTTGTTTATACTAATGATTATGTTGATTAGTTAAATTATGTTGATTACTTAAATTAAATTTATTGGCTATTTCCAAATTCATCCTAAGTATTCCAAGAAAATCTTCTTGGATGATTGCTATGATAGGAAGCCTAGGGCTTTACAGGTATCAGAAATTGACAATTGTACAAAGCTATGTAATTTTACTAAAGAGGTTCAAAACATAACAATTGGCCAATTGTCAGATAAGGTGACTGTGAAGGAATTGCTTGTCCCTCACTCTTTGTCACCTTGGTACCTACACCCCAGGCAGAAAAAGGTCAGGGGAAAATACAGAGAGTGCTGGGTTCTTCCCATGGCACAAGGGCCATTTTGGGTAGCTTCTAGAATAGGTGGTAGACTGTGGTTTCCCCCAAGTATAAGGGTACTTACCAACTACCACCACCTATCGACCACCCCTCTTCCGTTTATGGGCATCTATGATGAATACTATGGTCATGGGGTTAACATTAAAGGCAAATGGGTTGAGGTTAATAAGTTGCCATTTATGAATAGGCTAGCAAGGTCCCGTCCCCCTTGGTGTTTACTTTCCCAAAAACAGAAAATTGCTACCATTAGGCAGGTTAATAAATATTATGAAAAGCAGGGGTAAATAGACAGAGATATTAATCGAGATACTATAAACAAAATAGTTTGCTTCATAGAAACTGACCTTTTAGAAACAATAGATAATTTACAGAAAACTCATGATATTCCAAGAAGCTTGCTCAAGAAAAATAGGCTATAATAAGAGTTTATATTATTAACTGCTAAAATAAAACAATGAATTTTATGGTAAATAGTTGTACAAAAAATTCTGCAAAAAATAATAAAACTGATGCATGTTGTATCCAGGTGAAAAACATAAAAATAAAGCTCTGCAGAGAGAGAGAAAAATGCCTCTCTCCTGCTTTTGAAGCAGTTGGTGTGTCTCTCACCTCATTCACATCAACGCCCCTACTCCTTCCAAGACCCTAGTAACCTGCCAAAGCTGGCCTCCAGCAGGGTTATCTGCCCAAGGAAGTCCAGTTGGCATCATGTTAGCATCTGAAACCTGGTGGCTAAAAAAAGAGTTAACTTATAGAGCCAAACAAATTGTTGATTAATCATGAACCTAAAGGCTGGAATAGTTCAGATGAAGTGTTGGGGGCAATCTGTTTTGTAAATAGTTAGTAGCCCTATTTTAGTTAATTTCCAGAGATCCCATGACTATACTAGGTTTCTTTCTTTCTTTTTTTCTTTTTTGTTTTCTACCTTAGTTGACATCTGATATGCAGGTGGATCCAAGTTATTGTTTGGGGAGATGATGTCATGGCTGGAAAAAGGACCAGAAAGCTGGATCAGGGAAGAGAGTAGCTCCGTAATATGGGAAAGGGGTATAAATGTAGTTGACTGTAAACACTGGGTATTTTTTCTAAAGAATATAAAACCAATAATTAAAAAATAGATAGGTATCCTCACCTCTATTGCAGCATTATTTGCAAAATGGCCAAAGTTGGAAGTAATTTAAGTGCCTATCAATAGCAATAAAATTACATATATAAATAAATATATGCTACTCATTTATAAAAATATGAGAGCCTGTCATTTGTAACAAAGTATATGAACTTTGAGGGTTGTACGTTAAGTGAAACAAGGCAAATGAACAAAAATAATACCAATCCTCTTTATGCACATGTAGAAGATAAAGAAACAAAACAAACAAGCAGATAAAACAAAGTCAAATTCTTAACTAAAGGGGAAAAATGTTTAAAAAGAGAGAACTGGGAATGGCATAGTTAATTAGATTAAATGGATTAATGAATTAAATTAAAATTAAATTAATTAATAATTAAATTAAAATTAAATAATAACTTAAATGAAATATGCCAGAGGAGAAGAATGAATACCAAATGACCTAACTTTTAGGTGCAGCTGTAATGGAAAGTATAAGGATAAACATTAATAAACTGTAGTCTATTTCAATAGATCCAAGGACACAAAGAGAGAGGGAGGGAAGTGAAATGAAAGAGTATTGGGGCTCCAGTGGCATATGTGAGAGGGGGACAATTTGGTGGTAAGAGGTCCTATTTTGGGGAACTGTGAAAATATGCCCCTATAGCAAGTTCTACAAATCAGCATTTTCTCAGTAAAGTTTTAAAATTATGTTAGAAAAAGGTAAATTAAATAGTGATGAACAAAAAATAAACTTTTGTGATGAATATAATGTATCGATAGTATACGCAGATGCTGATATGTAAATCTTTAAAACTGGAACAATTACAGTGTTGTAAGTCAACTTTACCTAAAAAAAATACAGATCTCAAATCAACAACCTAACTGCATAACTTAAGAAACTAAAAAAATAAAAGAAAAATGTAAGACACCAGATTGAAAAGAAGCACCACCATATGATTTCACTTACGTGTGTTATAGATATAAAATGAATAGATGCCACTGATCTGTCATTCAGTATATGCATTGCTTCCAAGTTCAGGTTATTATAAATTGTGCTGTTTTGAGCATACCTGTACAGAGATCTCTTTGGATAGGTGTTTTGTTTCCTTTGGATAAGTCCCAGGTGATAAATTTCTGGGTCACAGAAATCTAGTTTTTTGAGAAATTTCCTGACTGTTTTCTGTATACATACAGTGGGATACTCCTCAGTTGTTAGAAACTAGGAAGCCATTGCCTTTGTCTCATCTTGGATGAAACTTGAAGGAATCATGTTGAAGAGAAAGGAGCAAATACTGGATGATCTGATTCATAGGTGGAATTTGAGAAACAAAGACAGGAAAAAAATGAAGTAAAATTTGAACTGGGCATAGTATATTGCACCAAAGCAATGAACTCTGGGGAAGAAAGTAGAGGTGACCTTGTGATCATGGTGATGTTAGAGACCTAAATTGGAGGTGAGAGTGTTTTGCAGACATATTATAAGGAAAAGAGAAATTGTACCCATGTGTCAGCAATTGTATTGTAAACCACTGATCTCCAAATAAAGTGACTTGGGGGAAAAATAAGGTGGCACTTTTATGTGATAGAATATTAATCAGCGTTAAAAGGAGAGACAGTTCTGATAAATTCGCTGATATGGGTGAATCTGAAAACATTATGCTCCATAGGACATCAGATATGTGAGAAAAATATCAAGATTTCACATACATAAAAAAAATCTAGAATAAAGAAAAAAAGTATATTTGAAGTAACCATGCACTATGGGATAGGAAATATGGGATTTACTTTTTCTGAACTGTATACTTAAAATGAATAAAATTCAAGCACTTAGATATATTCTTGCCACAAAATATTTAAAATTGTACTTGTTTTTTTTTTATAGTCGAATGTATCTATACATTCCCTGATTTTAGCTTGGGTTATAATTTCTAAAATACGGAATAACTCTTGTTAAGTTGCTCTCTGGTAAGAAGATTTATAGCTGTAAATGAAAATTGGTATAAGACATGTGATTATAATTCCAGGAGGGTGAATTATTTCTCAATATATCCTATGAGAAATCATTAATTATTATCTGTCCATATTTAGAAAGAAGTGCAAGTATCAATTATAGAAATTCAATATAATTAACATCTAGAGAGAGAATTATCTATAGATATTTCCCATAAGCATTCTAATCTGACTACACATGCTATAATGTAAGTCAATGATTAAATTCCAGTAACTGAGGGTAAATTTATGTTTGCAAACCTGTGGGAATATGGGAAGGAGATGTCTGAGAGTTTTCAGTGTAGACAAATACCAATTAATCTTTCATGGAAAATGCTTAATTTCTCTATTAGGAAAAGCTATGATTTTCAAGAAGGATATCCAGATTATATGGTATACACACACACACACACATATGTGTATGTTACATACATATAAAATCTGTTTAGAATGATACAGATTATATATTTATTATTCTATTTATTTATTTTTGATAGAGACAGAAAGGGAGATAGGGAGACAGAGAGACAACATACTAGCACTGCTGCACTGCTTGCGAAGCCTACGGTCATTGGTGAGGACCAATGGTTTGAACCCAGATCCTAGTGCACAGTAACATGTGCACTCTGCATGTGAGCCACTGCCTGGTCCCCAGTGTAGATTATATTATATTTGAAGACCAAGATGAGGAGGTGAAATTTCCAAATCATCTTCCTAGTATGTAAATCTCAGAATTGACAGGCAGTTGGCTCTATCCTGCTACCTCTTCAGCTATTGCCTTAAAGACATACCTGATCCCATGGGAAGCAGAACAAACACCTATACCCGTGAGCTTTACAGCCTCTAAGCAAAATTCATCAAAATGAAAAAGACCTGAAATAAACAAGATTTTATTTTGTTTATTTATTTTGCCTCCAAGTTGTCGCTGGGTCTCAGTATCAACACTATGAATCCATTGTTTCTGTCATCATTCTTTGACTTTTCTTTCTTTTTATTTCTTCCTTCCTTCCTTCCTTCCTTCCTTCCTTCCTTCCTTCCTTTCTCTTTCTTTCTTTCTTTCTTTCTTTCTTTCTTTCTTCCTTCCTTCCTTCCTTCCTTCCTTCCTCTCTTTCTTTATTCCTTTCTTTCTTTTTTTTTTTTTTGATAGGACAGAGAGAAATTGAGAGAGAAGGGGAGATAGAAGGGGGAGAGAAAGATAGACACCGCAGACCTGCTTCACCGCTTGTCAAGTGACTTCCCTGAGGGGGGGAGCCAGGGGCTTGAACTGAGATCCTTACACCAGTCCTTGTGCTGCATACTATGTGCACTTAACTTGATGCATCAATGCCGGGCCCCCCAAAAGTTTTTAGAGCACTGAAATGGTTCCCTGAAAACATACATTTATAGCTTCTGTCTCACCTTGCTAATAATTTTTTGTCTTTCCTCCCATCATATTTATAAAAAAAATTGACTACTTGGCTATTGTCAACAGTGCTGCATTACATATTTGAAAACTGCTAAAGAAGTAATTCTTTAAAATTTTCAGCATAGCTAGTAAAGAAGACTCTAAATGCTTTTATATTGGTGGTGGGGAGATATCACAGTGGTTAATAGAACAGACTTTTATGCTAAAAGATCAAAAGTTCTGATTCTGACAATATTTTATATCAAAAGATCCAAAGCCTACAACAATACAGAGTTGAACAGTGCTATGGTCAGAAGAATAAATTTTTAAAACACGTTGTCACTGTTGAACTTTATCCTTCAAAGATGTTTCCTAAGCAAACATCATGAATTGTTCTGCGAGTGATTTCTTTGATGCGTTCTATGGTTTCTTGGTCTAATATCAAAGTCTCTGATCTGCCTGGAATTGATGTTCATGCATTGTTATCTGTTTTATTCTTCTACCTGTTTGAACCCAAATTTCCAGTACCATTTGTTGAAAGGTCCCTCCTTTTCCCATTTAGTGTTTTTATTTCTGTCTTTGTCAAAATTAGTTTTCTGTATGGGTGGGATACTATTTCTGGATTCTTATTTCAGTTCCATTAGAGAAGATGAGACATCAGAGAAGACACAAAAAACAGGTGCTAGTAACAATATAGGAGAAAAGGAATACATCTCTTTTTTCTAAATTGCTACCAAGATTATCTCTGAGTCTCTGTGCCAGCACTATGAATTAGCCACTCCCGGTGACCAGTTTTTCCACTCTATTTTTGGATAAGACAAAGAGAAATTGAGAGAGGAAGGAGAGTTAGAGAGGAAGAGAGAAAAATAGACATCTTCAGACTTACTTCACCACTTGTGAACCAGCCCCCTTGAAGGTAGAGAGCAGGGACTCAAACCTGGGTCCTTGAACATGGTAATATGTACCCATAACCAGGTGTGCCACCTCCCAGCCCCCCCAAAGGAAAACCTTTATGCTAATAATAGGAATTTAAATCAGTTAAGTCCTTGTGGAAAACTGTTCGGAGTTACCTCGGATCATTAGGAATGGGCTTACCATATGATCTGTCCACCTATCTCCTCAGATAATTAAAAAAAAATAAAAGTAAAAACAGCTATCCAAAGAGACCTATGTATATTTGTGTTCAGAGTAGCACAATTTGTAATGTCCCAAACATTGAAACAAACCAGATGCCTAATGACAGGTGAGTGGTTAAGAAAATTTGTGATATTTGAACAGTGGAGTATTTCAAATGATAAAATCATCTCCTGTGTTTCACTTGAATGAAACTTGAAGAAATCATGTAAAGTTCAATCATCCAGAAAGAAGGATAATACCAGATGATTTCACTTATAAGGTAAAACTCAAGAAGTAAAGAAGGAATGGCAAAACACAGTGTTAAACTTGAACTAGATGTGGTATTTCAGCAAGATTAAGAACATAAGGAGGTGCAGAGGGAGTTGAGAAGGCACTGAGGAGGGCCAAAGTCGATAATGGAAGTGGTGTGCATATACCTATCACAGAAAGATGAGAAAATATACCTATGTGACAATAGGTGTCATTCAAATCATTTCCCAAGTTTAAAAAAAGAAGTCTAATTACAAGAAACAATAGTATGGTTGGTGATACACGGTGATGGAAATGTGGTGAGAATCTTGAACAAACATGACTGTATGTATTTGTACATGTATATAACTAAAACTAATGTGCTATATATGTTATAGTATGTGTCAACTGTATTTCAGTTAACAAAAATCCATGGTGTTCAAAAACTGAGTTACTCTTCAAGGAAATAGAAATAGATACAAGAAATGGAAAGATATCCCATGTTTATGGATTGGAAGAATTAACATGATCAAATGGCCATTCTACTGAAAGCCATATACATATTTAATCCTATCCCCATCAAGGTACCACCAAATCTCATTAAAGGAATTGAACAAAAACTACAGTATTTATCTGGAATAAGACAGGAGGCATCTCACTTCTTGACCTTAAATTATACTACAGGCTAATGTAAGAGAATAGAACAAAAGCAACAAATGTTTATCTGGAATCAGAAAGTGCCTCAGATGGCTAAAGCAGTTTTGAGAAAAAAGAGCAAGACTGGAGGGACCATGCTCTCAGATCTCAAACTATATAACAGGGCTTTTGTAACCATAACTTCCTGGTGTTGGAACAACAACAACAAAAAAACCTAACAGACACATTGACCAATGGCACAGAAACGTGAGTCCAAAAATAAGGTCTCACAGCTATGGACATCTATTTTTTTTTTATTTAAGAAAGTATTAATTAACAAAACCATAGGGTAGGAGGGGTACAATTTCACACAATTCCCACCACCCATTCTCCATATCCAACCCCCTCCCCTGATAGCTTTCCCATTCTCTATCCCTCTGGGAGCATGGACCCAGGGTCATTGAGGGTTGCAGAAGGTAGAAGGTCTGGCTTCTGTAATTGCTTCCCCGCTGAACATGGGCGTTGACTGGTCAGTCCATACTCCCAGTCTGCCTCTATCATTTGCTAGTAGGGTGGGTCTCTGGGAAAGCTGAGCTCCAGGACACATTGGTGGGGTCTTCAATCCAGGGAAGCCTGGTCGGCATCCTGAAAACATCCGGAACCTAATGACTGAAAAGAGAGTTAACATACGAAGCCAAACAAGTTGTTGAGCAATCATGGACCCAAAGCATGGAATAGTGGAGAGGAAGTGTTAGGGGGATACTCACTGCAAACTCTAGTGTACTTCTGCTTTCAGGTATATATTTTGCTGTAGTTTACGGATACGTGTGAACATATGCTCTCTCTCACAGAAACCTAGTATATCTAGGTTATGGGACTTTGTTAGAAAGTGAACCACCTGAGATGGAATTAGAGTATACTATGAAAGGAAAGGTCTCACCCGAGTAATGAAGCTGAAGGGTTGTAATTACACACGTGTAGTCACTGGACACAGTCTGAAGTGAAGCATGTTGAGGTGGCAATCGTTGTGTTGGATAGGTTGTGATCGGCAGATGCAATATTATTTGATATGGATTGGGAGAGGCATACGGGAAAGTGGGCCCTTTTCAATAGTTCCAGGACTGGGGGAAGTAGAGGCTCTATAGTGGAGATGTGAGGTTCCTGCTCTCTTAGGGTTGAAAAAGACAATCGATAGTTAATGTTATCATCACATTATTTGGTAATTGGGTTAACTTTGAAAAGTCCTTTGGTTATGGTTTGCTGTACAGTACCCAGTATCTTGTATATAGCTGTGCTATTGGTTGCTTCTGATCTGCTTGGTCTAGGCTTTTGAGAGAGTCTGCATATCAATTACATGGCTTATATATTGAAAAGATTCAGTTTGTGTTTTGAAAAACTTTGAGACATACAATTAATTTTCCCCCTCTCATATTAATTAACTAGTGATTTATATGACTACATTTTACTAAGAGTGTACATAAACACCATTCCCACCACCAAAAGACTGTGACCCATCACTCCCACCTACTCCCACCCCCCACTGTCCCAGGAAGGTACATGTCTACCCCTCACCACAGGGTTTTTACTTTGGTGCCCTACTTACAATTTGATCAGGTCCTGCTTTTAGTTTCCCTTTCAGATCTTCTTCCTCAACTTCTGTTGATGAGTGGGATCATCCCATACTCATCTTTATCTTTCTGACTTAGCTCACTTAACATAATACCTTCTAGCTCCGTTCAAGATGGGTCAGAGAAGGTGGGTTCATTGTTCTTGAAAGCTGCATAGTATTCCATTGTGTATATATACCACAGCTTTCTCAGACACTCATCTGTTGTTGGGCACCTGGGTTGCTTCCAGGTTTTAGCTATTATGAATTGTGCTGCTATGAACATAGGAGTACACACCTCTTTTTGGTTGGGTGTTATGGAGTTCTTGGGGTATAACCCCAGGAAAGGAATTACTGGATCATATGGAAGGTCCATGTCTAGCCTTGTGAGAGTTTTCCAGACTGCTCTCCACAGAGGCTGTACCAATTTACATTCCCACCAGCAATGTAAAAGGGTTCCTCTGTCCCCACAACCTCTCCAGTGTTGGTATGCATGAGACCCCTTCTGTTTCATTGGTTTAATACCCCCTGCTTAACACTGCATTCTATTTACATAACCACTGCCGTCTATTTACATAAATCACTTTTACATTTACATAAAGCACCACCTTCCCTCCAGGGCATTGGTGGTTTAGTGGTAGAATTCTCACCTGCTCCACCCCATCTCCTTGTCACACCCTGATCCTCTCCTTGTCATACTCTGATTTTCACCAGTCACTTTTCTCTCCACCCTCTCTGCGTCGCATCCTGTTCCCAACCTACTGGGCTAGTATATTTCTAAGGACAAGATTGTTGTTTGTAGTTGTTAGTTTAGCTTAGCTCGGGTTATATTGTGCTGTGTCCTGCATGAATAAAGAGATACTGCCTACAGCTCAACCATGAGTCCCTGGTCGTCTGTTACCTGCCTTTGAAGCCAGCCCGGCAAAAACAACATACTGCGCAACTCCCAGATAAGTGAAGACTTTGCCTACCTATGCACTATGGTCTTCTCTTCTACTTATGAAGAGGTTTTCCAAAGCCTCTACTGTTTCATTATGAGACAGTTTGTCACTGGAACATTTTACTCTGGGCCACACTTCGGTTCCCTGACCGGGAACTTTGGTTTCTTATGACCGGGATCATAGAGCTTGGGAGATGCACGGAGATCTCTCCTTGGACTTTCTGATTCCCTCTCTCATGTTTCCCAAAGAAAAGGACTACATTTTGCTCCAGGCCACGATTTGGATCTTTATGACCGTGATCATAGACCTTGGGATATGCACGGAGATTTCCACTGGGACTTTCTGGACTTCTTCTCGCATGTTTCCCATGGAGAAGGACTACTCTAATTTGAGGAGTGTTCTCCAGTACCCTGGCAGTCCCCAAGAATGGAGACACATGGTGGTTAGTTCTACTCTCCTGATTGGATTCTTTCTTCGATGAGAAGACGCTTTTAAAAGTAGATGCCTGAAGCAATACAGCAGGAACAGTCAGAAGCACCCTAAATGGAATTTCGAGGAGCTTTTTGGACTAGGACGCCCTCCGGAGACTCTTGATGCTACATGGTGAGATCTGTTTCGTAAGAGAGTGATTTGAATGACTGAATTTTTGTTTGACATTGACTTAAAAAAAAATGCTGGACGCAGCCATGATTTCTAGAGACATCCAGAAACAATCCAAAAAATTGTTTTTTCCCTCCTTTGATTTCTCTTTTACATCTTGACATGAATCTGAAACGTTTAATCCTGAAAACTGTATGAGTTATGGGTGGGGCAGATAGTGCAATGATTATGTTAATTATTCTCATGCCTGAGGCTTTTAACCGTGATTCTTCTGTTTACCTTTCCACATTTTATTGAGTTTAAACTGTTTAAACAACCTTAAAATCATACTAGAAAGGACTTCCAATTATAATGGGGTTATCAATTATAGTAAACTTCTAATCTGCTACAAGTTTTGTTTGACAAGTAAGTGAATTTCAGCTGTCAAGTCTTCACATGAAAAAGCATCTACTCAAATGGAATTCCTGGAAATCCATTTGGATCCTGTTCTCTGACATTGCCCACAAGATGGAATGACTACAACACACCCCCGGAAACCAATGATGTGACCTGGCACGGCCTGAAGAAACAGATTCACAGACTCCAAAGATCACTCTCTACAGAAAAGCAGAATTCTGGTGGCCGACATTCCCCATTGAGACAGACATGCAGCTTTTCATCCCTTGCCATTTTCTTCTGTGGTCAGCTACTTTGGACTGACACCTCCATTGGACTTACTGGTACACGCTGCTGTGTTTCTCAAAGACTGACTTCAGCCAATTGCCTTGAGACTTTATAGACCATGTCCCCTCTCCTGCAGGCTCTTCCCCAGAGGCAGAAAACTCCCCCTCCTTATTAGGTTATGCCCACAGAGGCACGAAGCGCCACAAGAGGCAAGAGATGCCCCCAGAGGCAAGAAGCACTCCCAGAGGCAAGTAATGCCCTTTCACCTGCTAGGTCTTGCCCTTTGAGTCAAGAAATGTTCCCCTTGGCATCATACTGGTTATTGCTGCTCGCCTATTTTGTTTTCCATGTCTTATGCCAGTTGTTTTGAAAACGCCTGTACAATATAGGTTTCTGTTCACCCCACACTCCTAATACTATGGCCATTAGTTAAAAAGAAATGGGGAATTGTTGGTATGCATGAGACCACTTCTGTTTCATTGGTTTAATACCCCCTGCTTAACACTGCATTCTATTTAAATAACCACTGTATTCTATTTACATAACCACTGCCGTCTATTTACATAAATCACTTTTACATTTACATAAAGCACCACCTTCCCTCCAGGGCATTGGTGGTTTAGTGGTAGAATTCTCACCTGCTCCACCCCCTCTCTTTGTCACACCCTGATCCTCTCCTTGTGATACTCTGATTTTCACCAGTCACTTTTCTCTCCACCCTCTCTGCGTCGCATCCTGTTCCCACCCTACTGGGCTAGTAAATTTCTAAGGACAAGATTGTTGTTTGTAGTTGTTAGTTTAGCTTAGCTCGGGTTAGATTGTGCTGCGTCCTGCATGAATAAAGAGATACTGCCTACAGCTCAACCATGAGTCCCTGGTCGTCTGTTACCCGCCCTTGAAGTCAGCCCTGCGAAAACAACACTCCAGCATTTGTTGCTGCTGTCCTTTTTGATGTATGCCATTCTTACAGGAGTGAGGTGGTATCTTAGTATTGTCTTAATTTGCATTTCTCTGACAATCAGTGACCTAGAGCAGTTTTTCATATGTTTGTTAGCCTTTTGGATCTCCTCTGTAGTGAATGTTTTGTTCATAGCCATTGACATTTATTGATATTATGGATTTAATGTATCGTAGTGCCATTGTTCAAAAAAATTTTTTTTTGTTGTTTGCTCTGATATATTGCCAGTATTGTAGTGATGTTCTTGTTTATAAGACATCTTTTAGAACCTCTTTCTGGGCCGGTTTGGTGATGGTTGCCTCCTTTAACTGTTGTTCGTCTAAGAAGGTTTTGATCCCTCCATATAGTTTGAATGAAAGTCTAGCAGGATATATTATCCTTGGTTGAAACCCTTTTTCATTCAGGGCTTGATAGATATCTTGCCATTCTCTTCTGGCTTTTAGAGTTTGAGTGGAGAAGTCTGCAGATAATCTTATGGGTTTCCCCTTATATGTGACTTTTTGTTTCTCTCTTGCAGCCTTTAGGATCCTTTCTTTATCCTTACTTCTTCTCATTGTGACTATGATGTGTCTTGGTGTCTTCAGGTCTGGGTTGATTCTGTTTGGTACTCTCTGGGCCTCTTGAATCTTGATGTCCTTTCTGTTATTCAGGTCTGGGAAGTTTTCTTCTATTATTTCCTCTAGAATGTTTGCTTCCCCTTCCTCTCTTTCTTCCTCTGGCAGGCCAAATATGAGAATGTTACTTCTTTTGAGATCATCCCATATGTCTCTGTTGTTGTTTTCAGTGTCTCTCAATCTCTTTTTAAGCTCTTTTACCTCTTTCTTTGTTTTCTCTAACTCATCCTCTGTCTGACTAATTCTGTTTTCTGCTTCTGTTAGTCTGCTTTCCCTTGCCTCAGCTTCTTTCTTCATTACAGCTATTTCAGCTTTCTGTTCTCTAATTGCCTCAAGATAATCAGTATTTTCCTTGGGGGTCTCAACTGTTGTTTCCCTAATACTGCCATTCCTTTCCTCCAATGTTGTTTTCATTTCTGTGATTAATAAGTTTATTATTGCTTGCATACTTTTCTTATCTATGGTTACTTCTGGCTTATTTTTAGTTTCTTCTGGGCTCTTGTCTTCATTCATTGGAGTAGCAGTTTTGTTTGTTTTTGATCTACCCATTTTTTTTTATTTATGTGTTTCTTTTTTTATGCTGTGTTGTTCCTCAGTTGTTGTGTTTTGAGTACAAGCAACACTGTACTAAATACCTTTATGACAATTGCACTCACCAACCTCAGGAATTACAGTAGCAACGGAAGCAAATATTGAAGCAGTTTAATCACTACCAGTTGGCCAAACAATTTCTCCAGTCTGTGAAAGAATAGTAACTAAATCCCAGTGAAGAAGAAAGAGAAAAAAAAAAAAAAGAAGGGATAGCAAGAATAGACAGTTATGCAAGTCTACTATGCACTGTATATTCTAGGGGTAACAAGAGGGGAAAGGGAACTAGAGCAGAGATACACACATAGAGAGTCCACTCTGAGTCAGAATTCTTCCCCAAAATAATTCCCAAATGTGTATCAGTGAATTCAAAAAAGCACACTGTTTGGTGGTGTGGGGACTGGGGCCTGTGGCTTTGGGAGCTGTAGGATTAAGGAAGAAAGGATGACAAGAATGAGAAAAAGAATTAAAAAAGAGAGAGAAAAAAAGAAAAAGATAAGAAAAGGAACAGTCATAAAATGGCAGTGAAAGGAAAGAGTTTTTTTAATTAATTAATTTCTTTTTAATTATTTAATTAGCTATGCGGGGTGAGTTGGGGGGTTTGGCTACTTAGAAAGAAAAAAAGCCAGAGGTTTCAGAAGGGTGTAGACTTAGAATGAATGATACTCCCTGGTGGTACAGGAATTTAGTAAAGAAAGAAGCTCAACAGGGGATTCTGTTAGGAGCTGGTCCCCAGGGACTGGTTAGGGACGGGGGTTGGGGTGGGGGGAGGTGGTGTGCTTAATAATTAAAAGGAAAAAAATTTTTGTTCCCTTTTTTTCTACTCTAATTCTTAACCCAAATTAAGTTATAGTCACCTCCTTGGTGTCACTGCTAGGACCCCTTATTGACTGGCCTACTAAAGGCAGAAAATCCTACCATTTCCAGAAGATATGATCAGAGCTCAAGCCACTAGCAACTTCTCAGTCCGCCATCTTCCGGGAACCCCTATTTTTTTTTTACTTACTGCAGGGTTATTGCTGGGGATGAGTGCCTGCACAACAAATCCAGTGCTCCCATTGGCCATATTTTTCTCCTCCTTTCTTAGAAAGGAAAGAAATAGAGATGGAAGAGATAAAGAGAGAGATAGGAAGAGAGAAGCCTGCAGACCTACTTATGAAACTCCCCATCACGCCCCCCATGCCCCTGTAGCTAGGGAGTGGGAACTAAAACAGTCTCAAGCATGAGGTCCTGAGTTTGATCCCTGGCAACACATGTACCAGAGTGATGTCTAGTTCTTTCTCTCCTCAGCCCTCTCATTAATAAATGAAAATATTTTTTCTTTTTTAAATATTTATTCATTCCCTTTTGTTGCCCTTTTTGCCTTTTATTGTTGTAGTTAATATTTATGTTGTTGTTGGATAAGACAGAGAGGAAGTGAATAGCTAAAATGTGGAAGCAACCCAGGTGCCCAACAACAGAGGAATGGCTGAGAAAGCTGTGGTATATATACACAATGGAATACTATGCAGCTACTAAGAACAATGAACTCAACTTCTCTGACACATCTTGGTCAGAGCTAGAAGGAATTATATTAAGTGAGCTAAGTCAGAAAGACAAAGATGAGTATGGGATGATCCCACTCATCAACCAAAGTTAAGCAAGAAGATCCGAAAGGGAAACCAAAAGCAGGATCTGACTAAATTGAAAGTAGGGCACAAAAGTAAAAACCCTGTGGTGAGGGGGAGGGTGGACACATGGCTTCCTGGGCCAGTGGGGTGGGGGGGTGAGGGTGGGTAAGTGGAATGGGACACAATCTTTTGGTGATGGCAATGGTGTTTATGTACATACCTATTAAACTGTAGTCATATAAATCACTATTTAATTAATATGAGAGGTGGAAAAATTGATTGTATGTCTAACAAAGGGACTTTTCAAAGTTAACCAAATAATGTGATGATAACAGTAACTATCCATTGTCTTCTTGAACCCTAAGACAGCAGGAACCTCACATTTCCACTATAGAGCCTAAACTTCCCCCAGTCCTGGGACCCTAGGGTAGGGCCCACTTTCCTGCATGCTTCTCCCAACTCTTATCAAATAATATTGTATCTGATGATCACAACCTAATCAACGCAACAAGTGTCACCCCAGCATGCTTCACTTCAGACTGTGATCAGAGACTTCAGGTGTGGAACGACAACCCTTTAGCTTCATCACTCGGGTGAGACCTTTCTTTTCATAGTATTCTCTAATTCCATCCAAGGTTGTTCACTTACTAACAAAGTCCCAAAAACCTGGTCTAGACATAGACCAGGTTCCAGGAGATAGAGCATGTGTTCACAAGTATCCATAAACTAGGGCAAATATATACCTGAAAGCATTAGTACACTAGAGTTTGCAGTGAGTACCCGCCAACACTTCATCTCCACTATTCCAACCTTTGGGTCCATGATTCTTCAACAATTTGTTTGGCTTTGTATGTTAACTCTCTTTTCAGCCACCAGATTCCCGATGCCATCAGGATGCCGGCCAGGGTTCCCTGGACTGAAGACCCCACCAATGTGTCCTGGAGCTCAGTTTCCCCAGAGACTCACCCTTCTAGGGAAAGAGAGAGATGGACTGGAAGTATGGATCGACCAGTCAATGCCCATGTTCAGTGGGGAAGCAATTACAGAAGCCAGACCTTCAACCTTCTGCAACCCACAATCCTAGGTCCATGCTCCCAGAGGGATAGAGAATGGGAAAGCTATAGGGGAGGGGAGGGGATATGGAGACTGGGTGGCATGAATTGTGTGGAGTTGTACCCCCCATCCTATGATTTTGTTAATGTCTCCTTTCTTAAATAAAAAAAAAATGAGTGTAGCCACAGGCCCTTTGGAATGTAACTAAAATATGCCTACTAGCTATCTACAAAACAGAGACCCTCCAGCTCTTCATCTGCACTACTCTGTTGGGGTCTCTGGCAGGGTGATCTCCAGGGGAAAGGTAACAGACCAGTTCTTTCTCACTCGTGGCAGAGGATGACATGAAGTAAAAGACACCAGGGAGACCTGCAGCATGCTCGGATCTCAGATCTCAAGTCTCAGGTCCCAGGTCTCGTTTATTAGCAGGTGGACATGAGTTAAATAGAAAACCAAACAAAGGGAATTATTGAAATATGTCAGAAATTACAGGTTTCTTAGAGATCAGCTTGCCCTTATGGTAGGGGGCTGGTATGACAGGAATTGATGAGATACAAGACAGTTATTCTCCATGATGCAAGCAACTTAATTATCCAAAGGTTATTTGAGAGAAGCATAGGGGTTAAACCAGTAGGGTGAGACAGAGAGAAGATAGATATCAAAAGGCCATATAGTTTGGAATTTCTCTTGTCTGGGGTCTGAGGTGTATGATGGAATGTGTGATAAGGTGTGTTCTTCTGTGATCAGAAGGTAAGGTGACTTTGAGTAAGTGAATCTTAAAGTAGGTGGCCATGTGGCCTGCAGTTATTGGGGAGAGGTATTGGGGTTTCTGTGGGCCTGAGAGTCAAGAAGGAAAGAACTAAGTCTGAGCTGCTCCCCTTTGCTCACCTCGGTTGAGAGAGACTAACGAAGAGGGTATCTTCTCAGACCTCCATCCAAGGATGGGAAGTTCTCCCTAAGCTCTATCAAGCTTACACATAGTCCCAACATCTCCTCCTTATTTCTTTAATTAATGAACAGTGTCTATGGATCAATGTTCCTCTAAAGGAATATGTGTAAGGGTGAACAGAGACCCTCTGCACTATAACATGAATAATGTCATGTATGCATTTCTTGAGGAATTGAATGAGGCAAGGAGCAATCAGCAATAGGACTACAATAGCTAGCAAAGGGCCTAGGAGGGGCAGAAGCCAAGCAGTTAAAGGAGAAGAAAACCAAGAGTTAGTATTGAAAGGGGAAAAGGAATTCTTAATATCATGGCTAAGTGAAGCATGCTTGGGTGGCACTTGTGTTGATTAGGTTGCGATCATCAGATGCAATATTATTTGATAAGAATTGGAAGAAGTATGCAGGAAAGTGGGCCCTAACCTAGGGTCCCAGGACTGGGGGAAGTTTAGGCTCTATAGTGGAAATGTGAGGTTCCTGCTGTCTTAGGGTTCAAGAAGACAATGGATAGTTACTGTTATCATCACATTATTTGGTAATTGGGTTAACTTTGAAAAGTCCCTTTGTTAGACATACAATCAACTTTTCCCCTCTCATATTAATTAGTGATTTATATGACTACAGTTTAATAGGTGTGTACATAAACACCATTGCCATCACCAAAGATTGTGTCCCATCCCACCTACCCACACCCACACCCCGCCAGCCCAGGAAGCCATGTGTCCACCTTCCCCCTCACCACAGGGTTTTTACTTTGGTGCTCTACTTTCCTGCTTTTAGTTTCCCTTTCAGATCTTCTTGCTCAACTTCTGTTGATGAGTGGGATCATCCCATACTCATCTTTATCTTTCTGACTTGAATCACTTTGCAGGCAATAAACCCCTGTGATAATCCTGGTGGCAAATAAAATAATGAAATAAAATTAATGATCCCCTTTCTGACTTGTATAATACAGTCCTAGATCTCTCCTGATCAATCAGGTGAAAACAAACAAACAAACAAAACAATATCTAAGGAATCCAAATTAGAGAAAAGAAGTTAGCCCAGTTGGCTAAGATAGAGCCGTCAGTATGAGTGGAGGAATATCCCCAGTCTTGGTGATGACTATTAAAGTCTCCAACGTAAACGGCTGGGTGATTCGGGCTAGGCAGGACCTCATTATCCCATGAGGCACTGGGAAGCTTATATACGATGACGAGCTGAATAGTTCCAATAGTAATGGAGTCATAGAAGGTCGAAGAGGCCGTATGGTAAACGTCTGCAAGATACGATTTAGCGTAGATGGCTCGGCTGTGTTTAGGATGGAGATTATAGCATATTAAATCGAACTCACTGATGGTGAATCGAGCAGCTTCATTGACTGCTATATGTGTTTCTTGTAGGCAAATAACATCTGCCTGATGCTCTATCGCCAATTGACCAATAAGAACGTGTTTGGCAAAGGACAGCCCCTCAACATTAAGTTGGAGGACTTGAAGAGCAGGGCCAACAGCTTGAAAGCTGTCAGGAGCTGCTTGTTGCTGGCTTTGAAAGTGACTGGGATCCATGTGGATTCAGTAGGCTAGGAAGGATCGTCAGTTTCCCCAATGAATGGGTACTCACAGGTACTCACGGGATGCACCACGGGAAGGTTGATCCAATGGCTCCTACGCTATTTAATATTTACATCAATGACCTTCCAGAAACTTCTTCAAGGAAGTTCATCTATGCCGATGACATCTGCTGTGCAACTCAGGCATCCAAGTTTGACATCCTTGAGGAAACACTCACGAAAGACATGTCTCTTATATCTGATTACTGTAAAAAAATGGCGACTAATCCCTAGCACTGCAAAACGTTATCATCTGTTTTCCATCTACACCATGCCTCAGCCTCGCATGAGCTTAATGTGCAGCTTGACGATACGAGAATCCGGCATGAAGCCCAGCCAGTCTATTTTGGCATTACTCTCGATCGCACCCTGTCATTTCACGAACATCTTATAAAAACTGCAGCAAAGGTGGGCGCGAGGAATAACATCATTGCAAGACTGGCCAGCTTCTCATGGGGTGCGAGCGCTTCCACACTATGATCATCATCTCTGGCATTATGCTATTCCACTGCAGAATACTGTGCCCCAGTATGGTTCCATAGCTCCCATGTCCACTTGGTTGATTCCAAATTATATTCCTCCATGAGGATAATTTCTGGAACCATCCGTTCCACCCCGGTTCCATGGCTGCCAGTTCTTAGCAACATCGCCCCGCCAGATATTCGTCGGGATGCGGCATCATCTAAGTTCATTTCCCCCGTCTACGCTCGACCGGACCTGCCAATATACGCGGATATCTTCGCCCACCCTGTCCAACGCTTGACGTCTCGTCACCCAATCTGATCCCCTATGCCTACACTGAACTTCTCTGTTCCAGAGTTTTGGAAACAGAGTTAGCAGTCAGCTGAGGTAAAGAACAAACACCTCATCACAGACCCCTGCAAGCATCAACTCGGCTTTGACCTAGCATGTTATGATTGGGCCCTCCTCAATCACTATCAAACAGGCCATGGCCGGTGTGCCGCTATGTTCCATCGCTGGGGAGCCAGAGACGACCCAAAATGCTCCTGTGGCTACAGACAGACTATGACCCACATAGTCAACGACTGCCACCTCTCCAGATTCAAAGGAGGTCTCGAAACTTTACATCAGGCTCAACCTGATGCTGTTGACTGGCTACGGAAGAAGGGCAAATGCTAGAAGAAGAAGATAACCATAGAATGTGAGCTCATATCTAGAGGGATGCATAGAAAACACAGGCTCCTAAATCTATGGGATTTATAGTCAACAATATTTATACCCCTTTCCCATATTACGGAGCTACTTTCTTCCCTGATCTATCATTCTGGTCCTTTTCCCAGCCATGATGACATCATCTCCCCAGACAATATCTTGGATCCACCTGCATATCAGATTTTAGGCTAAGGCAAAACAAAAACAAACAAACAAATAAAAGAACACTAGTATAGCTATAGGCCCTTTGAAATATAACTAAAATATGCCTACTAGCTATCTACAAATTGGAGGACCCCCCCCAACACTTCATCTGCACTATTCTAGACTTTAGGTCCCTGATTGGTCAACAATTTGTTTGGCTTTGTATGTTAACTCTCTTTTCAGCCACCAGGTTCCAGATGCTAGCAGGATGAGACCATCTTTCCCAGACAGACAACCCCACTAATGAGCCTTGGAGCTCTGCTTCCCCAGAGCCCTTCCCCACTAAGGAAAGAGAGAGACAGGTTGGGCATATGGATAGACCTGTCAACACCCATGTTCAATGGGGAAGCAATTACAGAAGCCAGACCTTCAACCTTCTGCATCCCACAAGGATCTTGGGTCCACACTCCCAGAGGGTTAAAGAGTAGGAAAGCTATCAGGGGAGGGATGGGATACAGAGGTCTGGTGGTGAGAATTGTGAGAAGTTGTACCCCTCCTATCCTATGGTTTTGCCAATGTTTCCTTATTACAAATAAAAAAAAAAAAAACAACTTCCTTGAATTCATTTGTGAAACAATCTGGTCCAGGACTTTTATTCTTGGGAAGGTTTTTGATAACTGTTTCAGTTTCGTTGGCTCGGATGGGCCTGTTCATGTTATCTACTTCCTCTTTATTTAATTTTGGAAGTTTGTAGGTATCTAGAAAATTGTCCATTTCTTCCAGGTTCTCTCGCTTGGTGGCAGATAGTTGGACACAGAAACCTTGCATGATGTGTTGAATTTCTGTGGTGTCTATTGTGATATCCCCTCTTTCATTTACAATCCCATTTATTTGGGTCTTCTTCCTTTTTTGTTTCATGAGTCTAGCTAAAGGTTCGTCGATTTTGTCCACCCTTTCAAAGAACCAATATTTACTTTAGTTGATTTTTTGTATGGTTTTCTTATTTTCGATGTTATTGATTTCTGCCCTAACTTTAGTGATTTCTGTCCTCCTGGTTGCTTTAGGGTTCCTTTGTTCTTCTTCTTCTAGGTCTTTAAGGTGTGTAATCAGATTGTTTATTTGAGTTTTTTTCTTGTTACATAATGTGTGCTTGGATGTCTATGAACTTCCCTCTCAGTAATGCCTTAGCTGTGTCCCAAATATTTTGATAGCTTGTGTCTTCATTTTCATTGAACTCTCAAAACATTTTGACACTTCTTCCTTTATTTCCTCTTTGATCCAGTAGTTGTTAAGTAGTGTACTGTTGAGCTTCCACATTTTGGGACTATTACTAATCTTTTGTTGATTATTAAGTGTTAGTTTCATTCCACTGTGGTCTGAGAAGATGCTTGGGATGACTTCAACCCTCTTGAATTTGCTGATGCTGTCTTTGTGATTTAATATATGGTCTATCCTTGAGAATGACCCATGTGGACTTGAGTCAAATGTGTATTCCAGTTTCTTGGGATGAATGACTCTGAAAATGTCCAATAGTTCTAGTTTATCAATCTCCTCATTTAGCTCCCTCATGTCTTTATTGATTTTCTGCCTGGATGATATGTTAAGTTGAGAGAGTGGGGTGTTGAAGTCCCCTACTATTACTGTGTTGCTGTTAATATATTGCTCTTTCAGTAGACGTTTGATGTATTTAGATGACTTTTCATTGGGTGTATAGATGTTAATAATTGGTAAGTCCTCTTGATTGACTGATCCTCTAAGCAATAAGTAATGTACATCCTTATCTTTTCTAATTTTATTTATTTTAAAGTCTATCATGTCAGATATGAGAATAGCTATTCCTGCCCTTTTTGTGGGCCATTGGCTTGTATGATAGTTTTCCATCCTTTCACTTTGAGTCTGTGTTTTTCTCATGGGCCTCTTGGAATATACCTAAAATAGACCTACTAGCTTTTTCCAAAATGAAAAATCCAAATCTCAGCTGCTGTATTCTTGCCTTTAGGTTCCTGATTATTAAACAATTTGTTCTTCTCTATATCTTAATTCCTTTTCAGCCACGAAGTTGCAGATGCTACTATGACGCCAACCTGACTTCCCTGGGCAGATGACCTCACCAATGTGTCTTGGAATCCCACCTCACCAGAGCCCTGCCTCATTAGGGAAAGATAAGGACAGACAGAAAGATAGGGAGTATGGATCAACCTGCCAATGCCCATGTTCAGTGGGGAAGCAAGTACAGAAGCCAGACCTTCCACCTTCTGCACCCCACAATGACCCCGGGTCCATACTGCCAGAGAGATAAAGAATAGGAAAACCAGCAGGGGAAGGGATGAGATACAGAGTTCTGGTAGGAGGAAATGTCTGGAGTTGTACCTCCTCTTATCCTATGGTCTTGTCAGTGTTTCCATTTTATAAATAAAAATTTAAAAATATTATCATCTTAAAAATTGTGTTGTCTGGGATATAAATATCTAGCAAGCATTTCACAAAACATATATATTAAACTGTTGAATCTTACACAAGAAACAGATATAATATCTCAGCTACATATTGATACAAATTATATAAAATTTGAAAAGGAAAGAAATAGTTTCAGGCTTAGTAATGGTCCCTAGCAGAGGTAGGGCACCTGACCATGAAGCATCATGTAACATTGCTCTAGAACTGGCCATTATGCCTGATTTCTGTCATATTTGCCAAATTAAACCAGTTAAATCACAATCTTTTATAATATGCAAACATATTAGCTTGGACCAGGATAAGAGAACCTGAGCTATAGGAGCAAGTAGCTCATGGAAAAAGAGAAATAATAAAGTTGTTTCCTTTCTATACTTTATCATTCTCCCCAGTTAAATGCCTAATTATATCTGCACCCCTGAAATATAAATAGACTTGTAAACAACAACCTCCATAAAAAAACAGAAACACATGTCTCCTTCTTTATCAGAATTTCTAAAAATAGAAATATTTTTAATAAAGTTTTAGGGAAAATCCAGCTTTAGCATATTGTGGTAAGGTTTGCCCAAACCAAACACTAAAAATATAATTTTGCAATTAGTGACAGAAGCTGACAATATATAAAAATATCTATAATATTGAGTTACTAGCATGAAAACTCATAAAGCAATTAATGGGTACATATACATGTAACTTAGTAATATAGGAAGTGAGGAAAACAATGTAAATGTGTGTATTAGAAAACATAAGGCTATTTATTATACATATCAAATCGAAGCTATTTTGTAGCTGAAAATGAGGAAGAGATTTTTATTTGTTTAAGGAAGAGAAAATTAGCTGTGGAAAGTATCTCAAAAGGCATTCAATGGCAGAAAAGAATAGGTGAGGTGTGTCACATGGCTAAATTCACAAAGGCCTTCAGCAGTCCACATCTTACTCTTCCCTTCTGTATTAGAGTATAGAATCTATCTATATATATATTGAGTTGCAGTGACAATAGTAACTAATTACGGGATCCAAAGAGGAAATAAAACATTATTTTTACTGAAGATTGTAAGCTTAAGAATCCATGCATGCATTAACACACATATATCACATTATTATTAGATATTGGAATTCATCTATATCTGGATCATTTGAACTAATTTTTATTTATTATACTTCAAATAATTTTTCCACCAGGATTATTGCTGGGGCTTGGCGTCTACATTTAAAAAAATCCTCCATTCACTATTTTTTTTTTAAATAGATCAGAGATAAATTGAAAGAGTAAGGAGAGCTGGAGAGGGAGAGAGAGCAACTGAAAGCCAGCTTCACAGCTCATGATGCTTCCTCATTGCAGGTGGGGAGTAGATGCTTCAACCCAGGTCCTTGCACTGTAATACGTATGCTCAACTGCCCAGCCCCCAATCTTTGTTTATCAATTATTCTTTTACTTATAATGTCTTTATTAGTGATTTAATAGAGGCTTACAGATTATAAGGTGACAGGGGTAGAGTTTCATACCACACTTGCCACCAAAGTCTGGGTCCTCCCCCTCCAGCCCCATGACTAAAAATCATAATAGTTCTCACCATGTCATAGAGATAGGGTGGCTATTTTTTTCTCTTTGTAAGCTAATGTGTTTAACTTCTCTATATTCTACATATGAGTGAAATCAACTGTCTCCTTATTTCACTAAAGCATAGCACCATTTTGTCCCAAAAGACACATCATATTTTAGAATTAATGTTACTATTCTAAAAAAATATTCATTTTTCAAAGTGAAAAGGAAGTTCTGGAATAAAGTCTGGGGCTTGAAGTATACAAATCAACCACTCTACCACTGAGCCACATCCCTAGTTACACCTTGCTATTTTTTATAGCAAAGCAGAATCAGGAAATTTAAGTTCACTTTGAAACCCAGAAATATATATTTATTTAGCTAACAGTAAAAAATTTAATAACTTCAGATTAATCTTAATTTTACAGTGCAAAAAATATATGTATTTTTCATAACTTGATTATGCCAAATGATACATGTAAATTAAAAACGCTTCCAATGGAAGCCTGGAATATCACACTTGAAAAGTTATAGTTACACAATCCCACAATCACTTAGATTCCCTGAAATTACACAGCATCAGGTTGGTATTTAAACCATGACCAGTTGCGTTGCCCATAGTCACAAGAGTATTTTGCTTGCATAGCAGAAAAGTTTTTGCTCATTAGTAAAACACCATGCATCTCCCCATCATTTTCCTGAGAGCTGCCACCACCTCTTTGTTCCTCAGGCTGTAGATGAGGGGATTTAGCATGGGAGTGAGGATGTTGCTGAAAACAGAAAGAGCCTGGTCCTGCTCAGGACTATGAGAAGAAGTGAAAGACATGTAGATGAATATGTTTGGACCAAAGAATAAACTCACCACAGTTAGGTGGGACGAGCAGGTGGCTAGAACTTTCTTCCTGCCCTTGACAGAATTCATGCGGAAAACAGTGAGGAAGATAAGTGTGTAGGAAGCTATGATGAGACTGAAAGGCACAACAAGCAGTACAATGCTTGTCACCACCACAACTAACTGGTAGACCGAAGTATCTTCACAGGAGAGCTTAATGAGGACTGGGACTTCACAGAAGAAGTGGTGGATCTCCCTTGACCCACAGATGGGGAAATGCATAGGGTAGACTGTATGGATAAATGAACTTATAGACCCTCCAGTCCAACAGCCAGCAACCATCTGGAGACAGAACCTGGGGCTCATGATGCTAGGGTATCGCAGTGGATTGCACACAGCCACATATCGGTCATAAGCCATGAGAGTCAGGATGAGACACTCTGACATTCCCAGCATCAGGAAGAAGAAACTCTGTGTTCCACAACCAATCCATGATATGGTCTTTTTCCCTGTAAAAAAGTTAGATGCCATCTTTGGGACAATAGTAGACGTCAGTGTCAGGTCAATGAGGGAGAGTTGACTGAGGAGAATGTACATGGGTGTATGAAGGCGGGAGTCCCCCCAGATCAAAGCAATTAGAAGTATATTTCCCAGGAAGGCAAGAATGTAGATGAAGATGGTCACAGAATTGAGGACAATGGAATGCTGAGAGTCAGGGAAGAGTCCCACCAGGATGAAATCAGTTATAGAGGATCCATTATCATCCACCATGCTGCTAAAAAAACTGTAACAAGGATAGGAAACATATCAAGTGGATAAGAATAGCTGACACTTAGCACTGAATTTATCTCAATATCTAGATGTAAAATTTCACACCTTCATTCACAATTATGGATTCTCATAATCTTTACCATCATCTCATCTGAGATATTTTAGTGCATATTATTAAGGAGTTGCTTAAATTTATTAGAGGATGTGTCTTAAAAGAATGATCAATTTTCAGTTATTCTCAGTCTGTATTGAGGTATTTTTTCTCTTTTCTCTTGTAAATTAAGTAGTTTTATATTATTTAGGATCTACTTTATATAAATTTGAATCTAAAATAGTATTTATGATGGCCATGGAACCTAATTATTATTTCTAACTCTTGTGTATTTGAGGAATATGATGGCATTAAGTCATACATTTTAGTTTAAAATTGTGTTTGAAATCATCTCCTTTGTTTTATCTTGGATGGAGCTAGAAGACTAAGTGAGATAAGCCAAAAAGAGAAAGACATATAGCAAATAATCTCACTTATAAGTGGGACTTAATAAATCGGGACAGAGAGAAAAAAAAAAGTGAAGCATGACTGGGTGTGTTGTATTGCATTAAAGCAAAAAGCTCTGGAGAAAGAGGGGGAAATAGAGGTGGGAGAGGATAATGGGGTCCTGTTGAATAATGACATTGTACTCATATGTCAGTGACTGCACTATAAAGCATTAGCCCCCTCAAAAAGAAAAAAAACTTCAAAAGTCATTGTGTTAAGAAAACTTTAATAAAAGACCATCAAAATAGCTAACTTGGGTAGTGCAATTTCTTTGTCATGGGCATAACCCATATTTGAATCAAGCCACATTCTGCAGGAGGTATACTTTCTGTCTCTCTGTTTTTCTCTGAAGAAGTTTGTCTGTTGCACTATAGCCTCAGTGACAATAACAACAAAAAAAATTGATAAAATTTCCTATATTTCTTTTTGGGGTAATTATCATGATGCCATAAGTATACTAATAAATTTGCACAACTAAGGCTGGTCAAGTCTGGCCCCCCACAGTATTCAAGGAAGTTTTGGTGCTATGACCTCCCTCTGTGTCTCTCTCCCCCTCTCTTATTCTCTCTCTGTTCATCCTTTCCTCTCTCTCTTTCTCTATTTCAAAAAAGAAAAACAGAAAAAAATTGGACAATTTACATTTTCCAGTTGTGTATCAATACAATATCCCCTACTATTGACAAAAATAAAATTCATACTTTAAGTTTAGAATTTTATATTTCCCATAGTTTTAACTCAAGTTACCTTGAAAAAGTTATATTCTAATATCTTTAAACACATGGCCCTAACTTCAAATTATTCTCTTTCTGTTCTCTTCCTGACTTGCACAGTTACACATCTGGTTTGTACAGCCACTGAATTTTGGGTTTAGGTATAGAATCACTTCTTTATGGTGACATATCAGCACAGAAGGGAGAGAAAAAATATCTGAGAAAGATGAGGGTGGGATATTGAGTAAGAATGAGTAAGCACTGATCTACCTCAGGATACAGCACATCATGTAAATTTATAAACAGTAACATCAGAGGGGTTGTGCTAAAAACACCCATTAGTTGATGATAAAAGTCAAGTGTAGAAATGAGAAACAAGAATGTTTACACAAGTTTTATTCATTCAAGTAGCTTGAAGTATATACTGTAAATATGAAATATTATTTTCCCAAATAACATCATGACATTCTTACTCATATATTGATATCACATAATTTGACCTGCCATTACCATTCATGAGCTGTTAAATGCATGTGTCTACTGATATTTTATGTTGAACTCTTTCATCTGTTAAAAAAAATACCTGATGTCCACTTCTAGTCTATGAATAATAAAAGATTCTTTACCCTAAGGGGAGTGTGTGGTACAAGAGTCTAAGTACTCAAAAATCACTTACTATTATATAACCTCGGCATTAGTATACTTAGAGCTACCCTGTTTTTACAGTTTGTCCTAGGTCTGTACTATAACCTTCAGTTATACAAGCCATAATATCCATCAAGTTTATGATTGTATAATTTCATAATTTTAAGAATGCAAATGGTAAAAATTTAAATAAAAATGATAAAGGAGATAATCAATAATTTAGGAACAAGTTATTAAAGCAAAGACATCTCTGTGTTTAATTCATTTCTACTTAATATTTTTGTTTAACTTTTTAATAAATACTTATTAACTGATAATTAAATTCCTAAAAACATACTGTCATGTTTTAAAGTGTAAAATTTATGAATCATAGTTCAGACAGACTACTGCTTATTCTTTCAATAGAAAATAAATTTTAGAACTGATTTCTTCATGATTTATCAAAAATTTTCCATAACATCAAAACACATGTATCATTTGACTCAATTCAGTAGAGTAGTAATTTATTGAGAGTTAACCCCGTACTTAAATTCATTACTTCTTTAATATAATATATTAAAATACTCAAAATTAAAAGTATAATGTTGCATTATCCCCTAGGATTTGATTCCCTTTCAAAAATTATTCCAAATTGTGATTATGTACTATATTTCAAGCTGCAATACTAAAGTTAACATGATTCCAGGGTATGTTTATGTGAGTGAGCACATATCAAACATTAAAATGAGATCATAACTCAGACACTAGTTTTTCTGAGGACAATAGTATCAAATTAATATTGTCAGGAGATTAAATTCAGTCTAGAAAAATTCTTAAACTGTGGTCCAGGGGGTGCACAGTGGACAAAGCATTAGATTCTCAAGTATGAAGTTCTGAGTTCAATTCTAGGTAACACATGTATCAGAGTAATGTATGGTTCTTTATCTTTCCTATCTTTCTCTTAAATAAATAAATCTTTTTTAAAAAGAAAATCCTTAAATATATCAAATATTAGCATAAAAGTATGATAATTATTTTCAAATGATCAATATAGTAACATGAGTGATACCTGCTCCATATTATCTTCTCTGTTACCAGAGAAGATACTCAAAACATTGATAAATTACATTTAGATAGTCAAACATAGATATTGTAATAGAATACAAATTTTTCCTAGACTTACATCTTGGAAAACCTACAGAATACACACTTAAGACTGTCAAATTTCTTTTTTTCTTTGTATAAGTAAAATCTGACATGTGTGAAACTCAATGTTAATTACATAGGTTCTCTACTAAATTTCAATTACCAGGCAAGGTGTAAGCTTCTTTATTTTCCCAAAGTTGGTATCTACCTTAAATCCTATTTATCTCCAGTCAACTCTGCCACTTGAAATTGCTGACAACTTCTAGACTTTCCATGATCCTCCTTCTCACCATGTAACTACATTAAACATTAAATCTTTTTTTTTTGCATAGAGAATGAATATAACTGGGTAATATGAAGGCCATGCATTTTGGAAATAAGCCTGGTGACTGTCATTCAATACAATATTAAGTATGTTAAATACAAGTTGGAGCATCCACTAAGATTTAACTTGATAGTTTGCTTCCTAATTTTCCATCAAGGGTCTGGAGACCTTTGTAGTAAATGACCTAAGGGAAAACAGTCCCCAGACTTAAATTAACTTTACTCTTAGGCCATAAAAGTGAATCTTAGATATTCAATAAAATTTAGTGAAATAAAGGCTCCTTGCCTTGAGAAATATTCAGGTGTTTTCAAATAATAAACCATAAGGTAAATGTCCAAATGTCATTGGAAATATGCAGTCTACCTTATATTTTGACTTCACAAATAAATATAAGGATGATGAACATGCAGTATGTTCACTTTTAATTCTTTATCCCTTAAAAAAAAACAACCTAATTTGTGTGATTGCTTTTGAAACTATCTTATATTGTGTTTACATGATGTATGTGAATTTTTTTTAAATGAAGTTCTTTGTAATATTCACCAGGATGGTACGTGATGTATCATATTGGTAATCAGTATATTGTGGAGTGAGACCCAAGAATGTCTGTTTCATCAAATTAGGTTTCCACAAAGAATCTGAAGTCCATGATCAGGCACTGCATATTGTATCTAGGAAAATGAAACATGTGCACATACATGCAGGCCATCTGGAGAGTTGCCCAGCTGTTTTTTTTTAATGGAGGGCTAATAGTTTACAGTACAGTTGTTGACATCTCAACAAAGCCCAAATCCCTTTCCACCATTATGCACCATGACACCAACCCAGCCCACCACACCTCCATCCCCAGAGTCCTGTGTGTTTCCCCTTTCTGTTCTTGTTGCCTAGCTAATTTATGTTTGGCTTTTGATATCCCAAACCATCTACCTGGAATGAGTTTTTCATTGACTTGTTTAAATTACTTGACTCTTCTACTGGTCTTGTCCTCAGTGTGCATCTTTTCCAAGGCTTCACCTACTTCCTTTCTAAACCCCCACATTCATCTATTCCATAATAACCACTTCTTCCTCAGGCTTTCTTCCTTTTTCTTCTTAGAAGACTAGTTCTCTTATTTTATTTTTAATTAATAGTTTTATTTTTATGAGTTATTTAATATTGATTTACAAAATTACAAGACAATAAGGGTATAACTCCATTTCCACCACTAGAGTTCTGAATCCCCAGCCCCTCCATTGTAAGCTACATCAGTTTTCTTGTGGTTACAGATACAGGTTAACTATTATTTCTATATATATATTTATTTCATATATATTTATATATGAAATTACATATTTCATATATAAATAATGAAGTTATATATTTCATATAACTATATGTCTATATTTGTATATAATTGCCCATTTTCATAAGATCCATCTTTTCTTCCTTTCCAAGTCACACATAAACCTTTTACTATATCCAAATGCCCCTCTCTATTTCCTCTTCTCTCTGATGGAGTTGGAGTTCAAAATCCTCTGGTCATCTTCCCCCTGTCACTTCTTCCCCACTGAGGGTATGGTACAAAATTATTTTGGGGGTACAGAAGGTGGGATTTCTGACTTCTATAATTGCTTCTTTGATGGACATAGGTGTTGACAGGTTGATCCATACCCCTAGTCTGTTTCTATTTTTCCCTGTCGAGCTGTGGAGAGGTGAGGTTCCAGAACACATTGGTGAGGTTGTCGGCTCAGAGAAGTCAGGATGGAGTCATGATAGTATCTGCAACTTGGTGTCTGTAAGGTGGCAGGAACAATATAGTAAAGTGGTAGGCTAAAAAATCAATATACAAAATTAAATGATTTTCCTCCATGAAAACAATAAATTAGAAGGAAAAACATCCAGAAATCACTCTCCTTCTATATCATAGAAAAAACAATCAACTACCTGGGAATCAAGTTAATAAAAGAAGTGAAAGATTTATATACTGAACATTATAAGTCACTTTATAAATAAACAGAAAAGAAATAAAAAGACATCCCGTATTCATGGATCAGAAGAATTATTATAGTCAAGATGACCATCCTATCCAGTGCCATATATAGATTCAATGAAATCTCCATTAAAGTACCAACAAATTCCTTTAAAGAAATAGAATAAAAGTTACCAAAATTTATCTGGAACCAAACAATCCCCAGTATTGCCAAAGCAATTTTGAGAAAAAGGAGCAATAATGAAGGCATTACATTACCAGTACTCAAGCTATACTACTGAGCTACTGTAATCAAAACTGCCTAGTACTGGAACCAAAAAAGACACATGGATCAGTGGAATAACATTGAGAATCAAGAAATAGGTACTCCACATATGCTTCTAAACTGAATATGGGCCCTGGATCAGATCAAATTGATGGGGTTTACAGTCAACAATATTTATACACTTTTTATATATTTGAGAGCTAATCTCTTCCCTGATCCAGCTTTCTGGTCCTTTTTCCAGCCATGACATCATCTCTCCAAACAATAGCTTGGATCCACCTGCATATCAAATGTCAGGCTCAGGGAAAAAAAAAAACACATTAGTATACCCATGGGCTCTTTGGAATATAGCTAAAATAGGACTACTAACTATCTATAAAACGGAGACCCCTCAACTCTTCATCTGAACTATTCTGGCCTTTAGGTTCATGATTAGTCAACAATTGTTTGGCTCTACATATTAACTCTTTTTTTCAGCCACCAGGTACCGGATGCTAACATGATGCCAACTGGACTTCCCTGGACAGACAACCCCACCAATGTGTCCTGGAGTTCCACTTCCCCAGAACCCCGCCCCACTAGGTAAAGAGAGAGACAGGCTAGGAGTATGGATTGACCTGCCAACACTCATGTTCAGTGGGGAAACAATTACAGAATCCAGACCTTCCACCTTCTGTACCCCATAATGACCCTAGGTCTATACTCCCAGAGGGATAAAAAATAGGAAAGCTATCAAGGGAGGGGATGGGATATGGAGTTCTGGTAGTGGGAACTGTGTGGAGTTGTGCCCCTCTTATCCTATGGTTTCTGTCAGTGTTTCCTTTTTATAAATAAAAATTAAAAAAAAGAAAGAAATAGGTCCTCAAATTTACAGCCAGCTAATTTTTGATAAAGGGGCCTAAACCATTAAGTGATGAAAGCAGAGTCTCTTCAACAAATGATGTTAGAAATATTGGATTGAAACATGTAGGCAGATGAAATTGAACCACCACATATCACCAGATACAAAAGTCAACTCCAAGTGGATCAGCATTGCTCCTTTTTCTCAAAATTGCTTTGGCAATGTTGGGAATTGTTTAGTTGCAGATAAATTTTGGTAACTTTTGTTATATTCCTTTAATTAACCTGCATTACATATATTCTATCTTTTCACTAAATTGTTTTTTATATTTTAACTAGAATTATTAAAGTTGGGAAAGCCAAAATTGTTAAACATTTTAAAGGTTTATTCAAATTAGTACACTTAAATAAATTTAAAAATTCAGAGAATAAATTACTCAAAATCACTAAAATACACAAATCAGTCATATAGTGAAATCCTTGCTGGATTTAAACTTTGTTTATATTCTATTATTATAGAAAATACTCATTTTAAAGACATTAAAATCTTACCCACTTTAAGCATGAATTGGATTTTGTAGAAAAGAAAAAAAAAACTACTTTAAAATCCTGTGTTCTAATCCATAATCACTTTCTCTTTAAAGTAAGTCACTCTTCTTTCCCCTCATATCTGTGTAGGACTTAAATTAGTTATCTATTAAGTGAAAGACAAAATGTTGATTTTGTTATATGAAGACAGTTACATCCACATGTCACAAGTGGTTTAAACAGAAAATAAATTTGCAGCACCCAGTTGAGCAAACAAGTTAGAATGCACAAGGACTCAAATTCAAATACCCAATCCCCACATGCGGGGGGGGGGGGGCTTTACAAGCAGTGAAGCAAGTCTTCAAAAAAGAAAGAAAGAAAGAAAGAGAGAGAGAAAAAAAGAAAGAGGAAGGAAGAAAGGAAGAAAATAATTGTGTCCATTTTTCTATCAGGCCTTTGTGGTTAAATATGAGTCTACTGATCAAAAGTAGATTGTGAATACTAAGAATCTACCTTAATGTATAATCCAGGAATGAAGAATATATCTTGAAAGAGACTTGTCCCCAGATACTAGTTATTTCAAAACATCAGATCCCCTAATGAATATTATTAAGGAAGGAAAAGATATTCTTATTGCATCTTCTATATTAATTAGCCACTTCTTTCTAATAATCTTAACTGTTCTTAGAACATTATTTAAGTGATCAAAACAGTGATTGTTTCTTACTTGACAAGAGGTCTCTATGAAATGTACCAGAAAACTAATCCCAAAGTTGCATATTTGTAAACAAAATTAGAAGATAAAGTCAAATTTTCAATGAGATGATAACTTATAGGTCTTTGATAATTTTTAATAATTTTATTAATTAATAATGACTGACAAGATTGTGGTATAAGAGGGGTACAATTCCATGCATTTCCCACCACCAGAGTTCCATATCCCTTCCATTCCATTGGAAGTTTTCCTGTTTTGTTTTTTTAAAATATTTATTTTATTTATTCCCTTTTGTTGCCCTTGTTGTTTTATTGTTGTAGTTATTATTGTTGTTGTCATTGTTGGATAGGACAGAGAGAAATGGAGAGAGGAGGGGAAGACAGAGAGGAGGAGAGAAAGATAGACACCTGCAGACCTGCTTCACCACCTGTGAAGCGACCCCCCTGCAGGCAGGGAGCCGGGGTTCGAACCGGGATCCTTATGCCGGTCCTTGTGCTTTGAGCCACCTGCGCTTAACCCGCTGCGCTACTGCCCGACTCCCAGTTTTCCTGTTTTTATCCCTCAGGGAGTATGGACCAAAGATCTTTATGTGGTACAGAAAGTGGGAGGTCTGGTTTCTGTAATCATTTCTCTGCTAGACATGGGCATCAACAAGTCAATCCATACTCCCATCCTGCTTCTACCTTTCCCTTGTGGGGTAGGTCTCTGGGGATGTGGGGTTCCATACACATAGCTGAGGTTCTCTACCCAGGGAAGTTAGGTTGGCATTGTGGTAGCATCTGCAACTTGGTGACTGAAAATCATTAAGATATAAAGCAGAGCAATTTGTTTAATAATCAAGAGGCTAAAGGTATAAGTATAAAAGATGAAATTTGGAGTATTCACATTGGAAGGAGCTAGGAAGTCTATTTTAGATGTATTCCAAGGGGTTTGGGATGAGTCTAATAGCTAAAGTGCAGGTGGGCTAGGAGTATTGTCTGGGAATATGGTGTCAGAGTTGAGGATAGGACTAGAAAACTGGAACAGGGCAGAGAGAAGATCCCAAATATGGGAAAAGAGTATATAAATACCCTTAACTGTAAACCCCATCAATCTGACCTTGGGCCCTTGTCTATTAATATTTAGCACAGGAGCCTGTGTAATCTCTGCATCCCTGTCAGAGTGAGCTCACATTATTGTAATTAAAATAAAAGGACTTGGCTGAGGTCCATAATGGACTTGGCATGTTCAAACAATCAAAGCTTTATTATGGCAGTAGTGGGATGCATTGGATCGACCTTCCCATGGTGCATCTCGTGAGTACCCATCCACTGGGGAAACTGACGATCCTTCCTAGCCAATTGAATCCACATGGATCCCAGTCACTTTCAAAGCCAGCAACAAGCAGCTCCTGACAGCTTTCAAGCTGTTGGTCCTGCTCTTCGAGTCCTCCAACTTAATGTTGAGGGGCTGTCCTTTGCCAAACACGTTCTTATTGGTCAACTGGTGATACAGCATCAGGTAGATGTTATCTGCCTACAAGAAACACATATAGCAGTCGATGAAGCTGCTCGATTCACCATCAGTGGATTCGATTTAATATGCTATAATCTCCATCCTAAACACGGCTGAGCCATCTACGCCAAATCGTGTCTTGCGGACGTTTACCACATGGCCTCTTCGACCTTCTATGACTCCATTACTATTGGAACTATTCAGCTCGTCAACGTATATAAGCCTCCCAGTGCCTCATGGGATAATGAGGTCCTGCCTAGCCCGAATCACCCAGCCGTTTACGTTGGAGACTTTAATAGTCATCATCAAGACTGGTGATATTCCTCCACTCGTGCTGACGGCTCTATCTTAGCCGACTGGGCTTCAGCGAATGACCTCTCCCTATTATACGATCCCAAACAGCCAGGCTCTTTTCACAGTGCTAGATGGAATAAAGACTCGTCACCCAACCTATGCTGGATTAGCACAGTCAACGGCCAAGTGTTTCCTGCTATGAGACAAGTTCTCAAGATCTTCCCGCACAGTCATCACCGCCCAGCTATCATCCACATTGGTCTCCAGCTCCCACTGATTCTGTGCTTGGAGAAACTAAGACGGAACTTTCGGAAAGCAAACTGGCCTCTGTTCAGTGATCTTACCAACAAATCTATTCCTGCAATTCCAATTAACTCTATCCCCTCTGAAGATTCCTACAGGCGCTTCAGCCAAGCCATCTTCAAAGCAGCTTCCCAAGCCATTCCTCGTGGGAGACGTGCTAACTATATGCCTTGTCTTCATGCTGAATGCGAGCAACTACTAAAGCAGTATGATGAGTCGGGCGACCCAGATGTGGCTGACCATCTCATTGCCTCCCTGGATGCAGCACGCCAAGCCCACTGGCAACAACTCACGGAAAGTCTGAACTTCACCCACTCAAGTAGGAAGGCCTGGAAGCTTCTTCACAGACTGGGTGCCGGTAGCCAACCCCAACCCCTCTCCCATCCTCCTGTATCTCCAAACTCAGTGGCCAGTCACCTAACTCAAGTTGGACGTGCTAAGATCGACCCAGTCTGGAAAAGAGAAATTTCCCATGAGTGGTCATCCCACTTCTGGTTATCTTGTCCATCTCCAAAACTCTCTCCCTTTACACTGTCTGAACTGGAAGACGCTTTGAAGAGGGTTAAACCGGGAACAGCTGCTGGCTATGATAACATCACCCCAGAAATCATTCTTAACCTGGGTCCTGCGGCAAAGAAGTGGCTCGCTTCATTCCTGTCCCACATCTTGGAATCTGAGTCTATGCCCAAAGTTTGGCATCGTGCGAAGATAATAGCGGTTTTGAAACCAAAGAAAGACCCAACACTGGTCGCCAGCTATAGAACAATTCCTCTCCTCTCCATGTCTTACAAACTCCTTGAGAGGCTGCTTCTGTCACGTATTTCTCATCTTACAGAGAAATTCCTATCACCCGTCCAAGCTGGTTTCTACCCAGGAAGATCTACCTGCGAACAAGCCCTGGCCCTCTCAACTTACATTGAAAATGGATTCCAGAAGAATTTAAAGACGGGTGCTGTCTTTGTTGATCTCACAGCAGCCTATGACACGGTCTGGCACCGTGGTCTCCTAGTCAAGATCTCAAGATGCCTGCCTCCATGGGTGGCCAACACTATATCGTTTCTTCTCCAAAACAGAAGATTCTGGGTGCATCTGGGTGACAAGTCTAGCAGATGGAGACTTGTCTCAAGTGGCCTCCCCCAGGGCTCTGTTCTGGCTCCTACGCTATTTAATATTTACATCAATGACCTCCCAGAAACTTCTTCAAGGAAGTTCATCTATGCCGATGACATCTGCTGTGCAACTCAGGCATCAAAGTTCGACATCCTCGAGGAAACACTCATGAAAGACATGTCTCTGATATCTGATTACTGTAAAAAAAATGGCAACTAATCCCTAGCACTGCAAAAACGGTATCATCTGTTTTCCATCTACACCATGCCTCAGCCTCGCGTGAGCTTAATGTGCAGCTTGGCGATACGAGAATCCAGCATGAAGCCCAGCCAGTCTATCTTGGCGTTACTCTCGATCGCACTCTGTCGTTTCACAAACATCTCATAAAAACTGCAGCAAAGGTGGGCGCGAGGAATAACATCATTGCAAGACTGGCCAGCTCCTCATGGGGCGCGAGTGCTTCCACACTATGATCATCATCTCTGGCATTATGCTATTCCACTGCAGAATACTGTGCCCCAGTATGGTTCCATAGCCCCCATGTCCACTTGGTCGATTCCAAATTATATTCCTCCATGAGGATAATTTCTGCAACCATCCGTTCCACCCCGGTTCCATGGCTGCCAGTTCTTAGCAACATCACCCCGCCAGATATTCGTCGGGATGCGGCATCATCTAAGTTCATTTCCCACATCTACGCTTGACCAGACCTGCCAATATACGCGGATATCTTCGCCCACCCTGTCCAATGCTTGACGTCTCGTCACCCAATCTGGTCCCCTATGCCTACACTGAACTTCTCTGTTCCAGACTCTTGGAAACAGAGTTGGCAGTCAGCTGAGGTAAAGAACAAACACCTCATGACAGACCCCTGCAAGCATCAACTCGGCTTTGATCTAGCATGTTATGATTGGGCCCTCCTCAATCACTATCGAACAGGCCATGGCCAGTGGGCCATTATGTTCCATCGCTGGGGAGCCAGAGACGACCCGAACTGCCCCTGTGGCTACAGACAGACTATGACCCACATAGTCAATGACTGCCATCTCTCCAGATTCAAAGGAGGTCTCGAAACTTTACATCAGGCTCAACCTGACGCTGTTGACTGGCTACGGAAGAAGGGCAAACGCTAGAAGAAGAATGAGTAAGGGACGTTGTATTTTAGGTACAACAAAAAAAGCAATTATCAACTAATTATTATGGTTGTTGAGGGCAGTCTTTAAGAGTTTACCAGCTAGCTGAGCCACATGTGTACAGTTCCCAGGAGAGGCAGCCATGGCAGGCACCTTAAGCACCCTCAGCTGGGATCCATCTGAGCAGGAGAAGGGGCAAAAAAGGCTGGACTTACGGCTGGCTGTGCATAAGCTCATTTGATCCACCCACAATTCCTGTGCATTTGTGCAGATCATTGTATGCTCTGTCACCAGGCTGACATCATCTGTGTGCTGTGTCCAACTTCCTATCATCAGCCAGTATATTGTGTCACAGCACATGGCCATAGCTAGGAACAGTCTAGGCTGCTCTCATTTCAGGACCAGTCTTCCTTGAGTGGCAGAGTATGTTGACCCAGCCTCCCTCTGGAGAGTGAAGCAATTTCTACCACTGTTATTCTATATAGAGGGCAAGGTCCTGTAGAGGCCCACAAGAGGGTTTATGATGTTATTCCTGATAGATATGACCAGTGATGATGGAGAGAGGGATCTGTTAGAAGTCTAGGCCCATCAGATCTATATGGGAATCCAAGGATCCCCTGACTACCTCTAGTAGATAGGATCCTAGATAGGATCTTCAATATTAAGGCCATTCTGGTCAGAGTAAAAGAAAATAATAAATGAGAGTCCCTGGATCTCTTTTACTACATATGTTTAAAATGCACAATTTTCTACAAAAGGAGCTGTGAAAAGTTGTTGGTGATCTTAGAGTTCATTAATGGGAGTGGAAGGTAATCTGTCCAAACGTTATATAATAGAGAATATATCAAACTGAATGTTATGTCCTAATTGAGCATTGTTTATTCCTCTTCTTTTTCAAATACAGGCTGGGAATAATTGGCATAGTATATATGTTTGAAGATAAAACTTTGGTAATTATGACCCCAGCTACATTTTATTATACTTTCCAAGAAATGTTGGAGTTTTCTCTTTTAAAAGATGAATTGACTTAATATTATTTACAGATAGTAACTTTATACATTTTTAAAATCAGGGTTATTGTTGAGACTTAATGCCTGCAGGATGGTCCGCTACTTTTTGGTGGCTATTTTTTACCTTTTTCCTTGTTAGATTCACAGAGAGAGACTGAAAGGGAGAGTGGGAGAAAGAGACAAAAAAAGGAAAGACATCTGTAGTACTATTCCAACACTTATGAAGCCCTTTCCTTGCAGCTGGGGATCAAGGGTTTGTAAGATCCCAATGCAAAACAACAGATTTTTATTGGAAGATGGGGGTGGGGAAGACTTACCTGAGGAGGAGGGCATGAGTTCCCAAGTCAAAAGCACCCATAATTCTGAGAGTCGGTTCTAATTAGTCTAAAATAGGAGATTCTACCATATAGAATCAACTGTGGGGTCAGGAAATATAATTCAAGCAATGATGAACTGTTCCAGGAGCTGCATTTGAAAAATGATACATATATGTGCAACCACTGACAATATAAGAACTACAATCTCAGTCTCCTGGGAACTTGCTTTGGCATATGACTAGCTTGAACTGCACTGAAGTGGACCACCCTTCTATGGATATGCACTTAATGTTACACCTCTCCAGGTATAGTGTTCACAGCTCAGATTTGGTGACCCAACATTTCAGCTGATTTCCACAAGTTAGAAGTGCCAGAGATGAGGAATCATTACCTATTCTAAAGCCATATGCCTGCAGTACCTATTCTAGCTGAAATTCCAGCACTTTCAAGTTGACCTTGTGCAAAAATAGCATGAGCCTTTGCACATAGCCCTTGATGGCCCCTCAGAGGCTTTGAAACTAATCCAAGAAGGATCTCAAGCTGGACACAACTATACTCTGAGGCTGTCTCTGGTCAGCCTCCAGGAAGACTAAAGCATACCCAAAGTTAAATCACCTACATCACTAATCCTTGTCCCTAGCCTTGGATTCAAAAGACCCAAGGAACACTTGGGGCTCTGCTCTCTCATTATTATTTCTGTAAACCCTCCAAAGTACCTCAAGTGGGGAACCTTTGAGACTACAGTAACCATGTAGTCCCACCCACTTCTATAGGGAGTTAGTACAGACCTGGAAGCAACTCCCAAGTCCTAACCATTTCCCTCAAGTTTTTATAGAGAGAATTGGTGGATTATTCACTGCACTCCATGGTATGTCTTCCAGAGTTGATCAACAGCTGGTAATCAGAATCCGTGGATCAGTCCCAAGGCTCTGCCACAATGCTTCAAGATTAGAATCACACTGATAGCAGAAAACTTTGGATCCTTGTTAACAACAATCCTAACAGTGCAAACCTAAGGATGGATCCCTTTAGGTCTCTCACTAAACATTATATCAACATTCTCATCCAGACTCTAGCCATCAATATGCAGCAGAGGAAACCACAGACCTATCCGTACCTCAACTGACTTGTTTTATCTCTATAGGAAGAACATCAAGATGCTCCCCAGTCAGTCATAATAGCTTCACTTCAGAATTTTTCCAGAAGGAGAATCGGTGGATCATTCTGAAGTCTGTGCTTGGGCTATACCTTGGCAGGCACTTGCCCCTAATAGCAGATTTCAGACTCTAGATTCTATAGTGAACCATCCAGTTACTACATATTGAAGGAGTAATTAATTACTTCAGTTCTCAGAGGCAATACTATCATCACCAGAAGTTCAGTATCCTCCCCTCAGGCTTGAACTACTACAAGTAGTTTTTCTGGGAACACAGCCTAGTTCCTATCCAGTTAACAGAGGGTTACTCTTGACTTTTTTCAGCTACAAGCTCTATGCTCATAAACTCTCTACACATTAACAATGATGGTTCCATGTTTCAGTGTTGGTACACTGAGGGGTCTGATGGCACTATTGGGCCCAACCATCTCAGTCTTTTAATCACTTCTAATAGGATTACTTTCCAGTCCCTATCCCAACCTTCACAGTCCCACCCACACACTAGTGCTAGGTCTTCACACCTCACCCAACTGCTACTAATTCTAGTCAGTAGCAATTGAGAAATCCCAGCTTTATCCAGATACACCACCCATCAACAGAGGAGATCTTCTTGTGAAGAAAACCTGGCTCTGTTTAGTCCCAATCTGTCAGTCTCTAACTTTCTCTAAGACTTTGTGAGAATTATGATGGTTATTGCTGGGAGGACAGGGCAAAGAAGTTGTTCTTTCAAATAAATTTGACCAAACCTTCATGTAGGATCTATTCCCTATACTTTTCAAGCTCTTCCAAAACACAGAAGACATGGGAATGTTTTCAAAAAGAGAATATGTTGGTATTACCCTGATACCAAAAACTAACAGTGATGTTACCAAATAAAGCTACAGGACAATTTCTGATGAACATAGAAGCTAAAATCCTAGCAAGCTGGATGCAATAGAACATCAAATTATAAACCATGACTGTGTGAGATTTATCACAGTGGTGTAGTTATTGTTTGACATATAAGTCAATTAATGCAATCTGACAGTAGTAAAATTTAAAAATCACACGATTGTTTTAACAGATACCAAAAACCCATTCAATAAGATTCGCTATTTATTTACTTATTTTTATTACTTGTCTAATACTTGCTTACAAATTTATATATATTTTATATTTGTGAGATAATAGAAGTATAATTCCATACTGTCCCCACCACCAGAGTTCTACTTCCCCTTTCCCTTCACTGGAAACTACAATAGTTCTCCCAAGGTTAAAGATAAATGTTGACTACTATTTCTACAATTTTCTATATTTCTATGTATTTGTCCTTTTTTTTTTTTCTATTGTCCTGCTTTTCCTTCCTTTCTAAGTCACTCCTACACCAATTGCTACTTCCAAACGACCTTTCTTTTTCCTCTTCTTTCTCCAGATCTTGAAGTCTTGATGGAATTGGAGTTCAGAACCCTCTGGTCATCTTCCCTTAACACTGCTCTACACCTGGGAGTATGGGCCAGCATTCTATTGGGAGTGCAGAAAGTGGAAAGTCTGGTTTCTGTAATTGCCTCTTTACTGGACATGGGCACTCACAGTTCGATCCATACCCCCAGCCTGCTTCTGTCTTTCCCTAGTGGGGTAAAGCTCTGGACAGGTGAGGTTCTTGGACACATTGAGGATATCTTCTGCCCAGAGAATTAATGATGGAATCGTAGTAGTATCTACAGCTTGGTGGCTGAAAAGCTGCAAGATACAAAGAAAAACAAAACAATAAAATTAAACAATAAACAGGAACCATAAAGTAGGAATAAAGTCAACGAAAATAGGGATCTTATGGTGGATAGAAGCTAGGAAGTCTATTTTGGGTATGTCTCTAAGGACCCATGACTTTAGTAATTTTTGTTTGAGCTTGATAGCTAAAGTGCTGGTGGATTATTTGTTTATGATTAAACTTTTAAAGAATATTAATTGAAAGAAGATTCATCAATTTAGTTAAGGATATATCCACAACCTACAGCCAATATCATGGTGAGAAAATAAAAGCTTTTCCTTTTAGATCAGGAAGAAAACAAGATTGTTCACTAGCTTCAGTACTGCCTACTAACATCACTACTATTCAGCTACTATGCACTAACATCAACACTACTCATCATAGTCTTGGAAATTCTGGCCTTAGAAATTAGGCAAGAAATAGCAATCAGGCAAGAGAAAGAAATCAAAGGAATACAGATTGGAAGGGAAGAAGTCAAGCTCTCACTATTTGCAGATGATATGATAGTATACATAGAAAGACCTAAAGAATCCAGTAAAAAATTACTGGAAGTTATTAGGCAATATAGCAAGGTATCAGGCTACAAAATCAATGTACAAAAATCAGTGGCATTTCTTTATGCAAACACTAAATCTGAAGAAGAAGACATCTAGAAATCACTCCCATTTACTGTTTCAGCAAAATCAATCAAATACCGAGGAATAAAGTTGACCAAAGAAGTGAAAGACTTATATACTGAAAACTTTGAGTCTCTACTCAAGGAAATAGAAACTGATACCAAGAAATGGAAAGATATCCCACGCTCATGGATTGGAAGAATAAATATCATCAAAATGAATATTCTCCCCAGAGCCATATACAAATTTAATGCAATAGCCATCAAAGTTCCACCAAGCTTCTTTAAGAGAATAGAACAAATACTATAATCATTTATCGAGAACCTGAAAACACCTAGAATTGCCAAAACCATCTTGAGGAAAAGAAAGAGAAATGGAGGCATCACACTCCCAGACCTTACACTATATCATAAAGCCATCATCTTCAAAACAGCATGGTACTGGAACAAAAATAGGCACACAGACCAGTGGAACAGAATTGAAAGCCCAGAAATAAATCCCCACACCTATGGGCATCTAATCTTTGATAAGGGGGCCCAAAGCATTAAATGGAAGAAGGAGGCTCTCTTCAATAAATGGTGCTGGGAAAACTGGGTTGAAACATGCAGAAGAATGAAATTGAACCACTTTATCTCACCAGAAACAAAAATCAACTCCAAATGGATCAAAGACCTAGATGTCAGACCAGAAACAATCAAATACTTAGAGGAAAACATTGGTAAAACACTTTCCCACATACACCTCAAGGACATCTTTGATGAATCAAACCCAATTGCAAGGAAGACTAAAGCAGAAACAAACCAATGGGACTACATCAAATTGAAAAGCTTCTGCACATCCAAAGAAACTATTAAACAAACATAGAGACCCCTCACAGAATGGGAGAAGATCTTCACATGCCATACATCAGACAAGAAACTAATCACCAAAATATATAAAGAGCCCAGCAAACAAATGACCCCATCGAAAAATGGGCAGAGGATATGAACAAAACATTCACTACAGAGGAGATCCAAAAGGCTAACAAACATATGAAAAACTGCTCTAGGTCATTGATTGTCAGAGAAATGCAAATTAAGACAACACTAAGATACCACCTCACTCCTGTAAGAATGGCATACATCAAAAAGGACAGCAGCAACAAATCCTGGAGAGGCTGTGGGGACAGAGGAACCCTTTTACATTGCTGGTGGGAATATAAATTGGTACAGCCTCTGTGGAGAGCAGTCTGGAAAACTCTCAGAAGGCCTTCCATATGATCCAGTAATTCCTCTCCTGGGGTTATACCCCAAAGACTCCATAACACCCAACCAAAAAGAGGTGTGTACTCCTATGTTCATAGCAGCACAATTCATAATAGCTAAAACCTCGAAGCAACCCAGGTGCCCAACAACAGATGAGTGGCTGAGAAAGCTGTGGTATATATATACAATGGAATACTATGCAGCTATCAAGAACAATGAACCCATCTTCTCTGACCCATCTTGGACAGAGCTAGAAGGAATGATGTTAAGTGAGCTAAGTCAGAAAGATAAAGATGAGTATGGGATGATCCCACTCATCAACAGAATTTGAGTAAGAAGATCTGAAAGGGAAACTAAAAGCAGGACCTGATCAAATTGTAAGTAGGGCACCAAAGTAAAAACCCTGTGGTGAGGGGTAGACATGCATCTTCCTGGGACAGTGGGGGGTGGGAGTGGGTGGGAGGGATGGGTCACAGTCTTTTGGTGGTGGGAATGGTGTTTATGTGCGCTCCTAGCAAAATGTAGACATATAAATCAGTAGTTAATTAATATGAGAGGGGGAAAATCAGTTGTATGTCTCAAAGTTTCTCAAAACACAAACTGAATCTTTTAAATATATAGGCTGTGTATTTGATATGCGGACTCTCTCAAAATCCTAGACCAAGCAGATCAGAAGCATCCAATAGCATAGCTATATACAAGATACTGGATACTGTACAGCAAACCATAACAAGAGGACTTTTAAAAGTTAACCCAATTACCAAATAATGTGATGATAACATTACCTATCAATTATCTTTTTGAACCCCAAGATAGCAGGAACCTCACATCTCCACTATAGAGTCCTGGAACCCTTGGACAGGGCCCACTTTCCCATATGCATCTCCCAATCCAAACCAAATAATATTGCATCCGCTGATCACAACCTAACCAACACAACGATTGCCACCTCAACATGCTTCACCTCAGACTGTGTCCAGAGACTTCACATGTGGAATGACAACCCTTTGGCTTCATTACTCGGGTGAGACCTTTCCTTTTATAGTACACTTTAATTTCATCTCTGGTAGTTCACTTTCTAACAAAGTCCCATAACCTAGATATACACCAGTTTCTGTGAGAGAGAGGTTATGTTCACACGTATCCATAAACTACTGCAAAATATATACCTGAAAGCAGAAGTACATTAGAGTTTGCAGTGAGTACCTCCCTAACACTTCCTCTCCACTCTTCCAAGCTTGGGATCCATGATTGCTCAACAAATTGTTTGGCTTCGTATGTTAACTCTCTTTTCAATGACCAGGTTCCAGATGCCACCAGGATGCTGGCCAGGCTTCCCTGGATTGAAGACCCCACCAATGTGTCCTGGAGCTCTGCTTCCCCAGAGACACACTTTACTAGGGAAAGAGAGAGGCAGACTGGGAGTATGGACCGACCAGTCAACGCCCATGTTCAGCGGGGAAGCAATTACAGAAGCCAGACCTTCTACCTTCTGCAACCCTCAATGACCCTGGGTCCATGCTCCCAGAGGGCTAGAGAATGGGAAAGCTATCATGGGAGGGGGTGGGTTATGGAGATTGGGTGATGGGAATTGTGTGGAGTTGTACCCCTCCTACCTTATGTTTTTGTTCATTAATCCTTTCTTAAATAAAAAGTTTTAAAAAAAGAAATTAGGCAAGAGACAGAAATAAAAGGAATACAAATTGTAAAAGAAAAATTAAAACTATCACTATTTACAGATAACATAATACATATATCCAGTGGATCCTATAAATCATTATTTTACTAGTAAAATGATTTGGGTGAAAAAGAAAGAACATCCAGAGAATCTAGTAGAAGAAGTCTGGGAGTCAGGCGGTAGCGGAGTGGGTTAAGCACAGGTGGTGGCAAAGCACAAGGACAGGCTTAAGAATCCAGGTTCTAGCTCCTGGCACCCCACCTGCAGGGGAGTCACTTCACAAGTGGTGAAGTAAGGACTACAGGTGTCTTTCTCTTCCCCCCTCTGTCTCCACTCTTCTCTCCATTTCTCTCTGTCCTATCCAACAGCAATGACATCAATAACAACAACAATAATAACTACAACAATAAAACAACAAGGGCAAAAAAAGAGGAATAAATTAAAAAATATTTTTAAAATGCCTATAGACATTAGCTATTTTACTAAGGCGTTAAGTTACAAAAATTTATATACAGCACAGTGAAGGTAAACTCTCACCCAAAACAAAGCCGAACAAACAAATGACAACAACAAAAACATTTAAAAAATTAAAACCTGGGACCTCACAGCACAACCTACAGGATTTGAAAAACAGGTGAGCACAAAGTGGTGAGGGAGACTATCCTGGGGACAAAAGTAACTGGAACTCCAATGATAACAGCAGCAGGGGGCTGAGAAAATGGGATAGCCAGTGCCTTAGACATGCTTCAGCAGACAAGCAGAAGTGTGCCAAAAAACCAAGGCTGCTGAAGAAAATGATAGAAACCAGAATAATTTGAAAAAGTCAGTCCACATCACCCATCTGGGATAAGGAATTGAGAAAAATAGTGAGGAATAGATGGCCCCATCTTGAATACCCTTTATCCATCACGGACTTATCCTACCCTGAATCAAATAAGAGGTAAAATTCCAACCCTCTCCTTCCCTCCCCCTCCCCATCACCATTATAGCATTCATAAACAATATACCCACAGTGCCACCTGCTGGTTGAACAAAAACAACACACAACAAAACCGTGGAAGTACATCATAACTGGAAAAACATGTCTGAGATTGATCTCAGGAAGTTATTAATTAGGGCAATTCAAGACACCAACAATAACATACAATGCGAATTAAGGAAACCAGGAAGCTCTTCACTTAAGAGCTAAGAACTTCAGAAAGAGAGCTCTAAAAGGAAATATTAGAAATTAAAGAAAGCATAAAGGCCTATTTAAGGTGCCTTGTGCCTAACATAAACCAGCTTGAGAACAGAATAACAGGGACTGGAGGACAAAACCACCACACTGCGAGACTGCAAATGAGCTGAAGAAGAAAGGCTTATGAAAAATGAAGCAGCTCTATGTGAAATAGCAGACTTCATCAGAGGAAAAAAAAAGTCATTGGGATGCCTGAGGAGGAAGAGAAAGAGAGAAAAGCAGATAAAGAATTCCTAGACATTAGTGAAGAAAACTTTCCTCACCTAGGCAATGGATAAAAGATAAGAATAGAGGAATAAATTTAACAAAAGATGCAAAAGACTTGTTTAATGAAAAATATGAGTCACTATGAAAGGAAATAGAAGACACAAAGAAGTAGAAAGACATCCCATGCTCATCAGTTTGAGGAATTGACACCATTAAAATCAACATTGCTCTGAGAACATTATATAAATTCAATATAATCCCTATCAAAATTTCAACTAACTTCTTTAAAGCAATAAAACAAAAGTTTATGTGTAATCACAAAAGACCTAGAATCACCAAAACAATCCTTAAAATGCCTAGCAATAATTGAGGCATCACATTTCCTTACTTCAAACTACATTACAGTGGGCAGATGCAGCAGAGAGTATAATGGTTATGCAAAGAAACTCTCATGCCTGAGGGTCTGAAGTCCCAGGTTCAATGGCTTGCAACACTATAGGTCAGAGCTGATCATTAGAAAAAAAAAAAAAAAGCAAACTGTATTACAGGGAATACTAATCAAAACTGCATGGTATTGGAACAAATAAAGACACTCAGAATAATGGATAGAATTGAGAGTTCAGAAATAAGTCATCACACTTATCACTGCAGGTAGGATAGCACAAAGGATTCCAGTACATTAAATGAAGAAAGGAGACTCTTTTCAATAAATAGTGTGTTGGGGAAATTGGTGGGTGACATGCATACAAATGAAATAGGATCATTACATGTTACCATGTAGGAAAGACAACTCAAAATGAATCAAATATTTATATATCAGAGAAATAATCACAAATTACACAGAAGAAAATGTTGGTAGATCACTTCACAGTATCTACTTTAGAAATGTGTTTGAGAACTCAAGTTCCATAGCAAGGAAAACAAAAATAAACAAATGGGATTGTACCAAACTGAGGAGTTCCTGCACAGCAAAAGAGACCACCAGAAAAACAGAAAGATTCCTTATTGAACGAGAGTATGCACACATCAAACAAAGATCTAATAGTCAAAGTACATAAAGAACTCAAGAAAACTCAATAGCATTACCAATAGCAACTATACCTGGAGACCTCTCAGAATGCTAGAAATGAACCTACCCTATGACCCAAAAGTTCTTCTTCTGGGGATTTTAACCAAATAAAACAAAAACACCTATGTGAAGAGAATTGTGTGTGTACACCTGTGTTCATGGCATCTCACTCTGTAAAAGTCAACTTTATAAGTAACTAAGATCATGGACTTTGAAAAATTCATGTTAAGTGAAATAAGTCAGAAACAGGAGGGTGAATATGGGATGATCTCACTCTCAGGCAGAAGCTGAAAAACAAGATCAGAAGAGAAAACACAAGTAGAACCTGAACTGGAATTGGCATTTTGCATGAAAATAAAAGACTGGGGTGGATGGGTGGGGATGGGAGAATACAGGTCCAAAAAGAATGACAGAGGACCTAGTGGGGGTTGTACTGTTATATGGAAAACTGAAAAATGTTATGCTTGTACAAACTATTGTATACTGTTAAATGTAAAACATCAATTCCCCAATAAAGAAATTAAAAAATAGAAAGAAGTAACCAAGATCCCCAAAGACAAGTGAGTGGCTCAGAAAGTTGTGGCACATATACAAATGGACTTAAGTTGGGTGTGACAGTGTTTTGCAAACACCTATCACAGGGAGATGAGAAATTATGTTCTTGTGTTAATAGCTATACTGTAAATCACTGATCTCCTAATAAAATGATTGTTAAAATGGGAAAAGTATCTTAACAGACTCCATCACAAAAGAGGTTGGATGGTCAGTAGGAATATGAAAAATGTTCAAAGTCACTGATGATGAGAAAAGTGCAATTAAAACAATGACTAGCATTTTATCCCTGTGAAAATGGCAATATATACATATATATATATACATGTATATATGGAGAGAGAGAGAGAAAGAGAGAAAACAAATGCTTATAAAAAGGTAGTGGAACCCTTTTTTTCTTACACTGTTGGTGGGACTATAAATAGATCCAGCCCCTTTGGAAAACAATTTGAAGATAATTAAATCATAAGAAGTGGACCTACTACTGTCACCTGTAACTTCTCACCTACATATCTATTAAAAAAAAAACACATACACACAGGGAGTTGGGTGGTAGCTCAACAAGTTAAGCACATGTGGCGCGAAGTGCAAGGACCAGCAGCCTAGGCTTAAGGAATCCAGTTCAAGTCCCTGGCTCCCAACTTGCAGGGGAGTCACTTCACAGGCAGCGAAGCAGGTCTGCAGGTGTCTATCTTTCTCTCCCCCTCTCTGTCTTCCCCTCCTCTCTCCATTTCTCTCTGTCCTATCTAACAATGATGACATCAATAACAACAACAATAATAAAAAAACAGGCAACAAAAGGGAAAATAAATAAATAAATAAATAAATAAATAAATAAATAAATAAAAATGCAAAAACAGGTCTACAGGAAGCCTGGTGGTGGCATAGCCAGAAAAGCACACCTGTTATGCACAAGGACACAAGTTCGAGTCTCCACCCTCTACCTGCAGGGAGGGCGCCTCACAATTAGTGAAGCAGGTTTGCAAATATTATTCTTTCTTCTTCTTTATCACATACTCTTTCCCTCTCAACTTCTTTCTGTCCTATCAAAATAAAATAGAAAAGAAAAAAAGGAAAAAGTGACTGTTGGGAATTGTGGATTCTGGCATGGAAATGAGAAAAAAGAGAGATTTACAAGCACCTGTTTATGACAACAGTATCTGTAATAGCCAAAATATAAAACAACCCAAGTGTCCAACAACAAAGATAGTTGTGGTATATCTACATAATGGAATACTATCAGTGTATGCTTTTTTTATGCATGTGAGACACACTGAAGCCTTAGCACAACATATGGTAGTGCCATTGCAAGGGGGAAGCTCTTGTACTACTCTCTCTCTCTCTCTCTCTCTCCCCCCATCTCTCTCTCTCTCCTCTCCCCTCCTGAGTAAAAAAAAAAAATAGACCTTGATGTGGTTAAGTCACTCGTGCTTTAAGTTTGGGGTCCACAAAAACAAATAAATATAAAAGGAATAGGAAACAAAATGAAGATTGAAGAAAAACCCTAGGCTTCTATAATTTCACATCCATTGTCAATCAACTGTGAGAGAGTGGTAAGAAAGAAACAACTGTATACTGTGGGTATAAAAGAGAGAAAGCTAGAGGTTATAATTAATGGAGAAAAAAGTTAATATTCACTATGTAAATAAAGAAGAACTTCCCTGGTAAGAAAAACTTAAATTGACCTTGCAGGGAAAGGATAATCAATCCAATAAGAAAGTATAAAAAAAATAATTATAGGTAAAGGAGGTAAGTATGGAGGGTGGATCCTGGGAATAGAATAGAAAAATAAGATGTTAGAAAGAAAAGAAAAGTAATTTAATGATGGTGTGATGTGAATGATTACAATTCAGAGAAATTCTAATTTGTATCTCTAGGGAAATGATAATGGTGCTGACCAAACCACAAAAATAATTCACTATATATAGCTGTTTTGCAAAATTTTAATTGTGTCCTAGGGAGAGGATTCCTCTAGGACATTTCACCTGGGCTTTTAGCTCTTAATGAGGAGCTAGTGGGGCTGAATCACAAAACAGCAGTGCTCCAGATGACCAGTCACTCTGCACTGAACCTCAGGGCATTGGGGAGTTGGGGAGATCCCAGTCCTGCTCCCAAGCTGACAACCTAAGGAGAACCAGCCTATTCAGTCCAACTCAATTACCTGTTTTCTCCCACTGAAATGGCTTACATTCTCTTCTTTAACAATATAATCAATATCAATCGGGGGATGAATTATGAATATTTTACAGTTTCTAAGAAATTATAATGACTAAACACAAATTATAAGGTAAGAATCTCAATGGGGATATAACGTTGATTTTCAGGCTTGTGAAAGTCATTCAAAACGGTAACTGTATAATTAGGCACCAATAGCATCCATGCAGTGGAATTTTGGTAAACAGCTAACTAATGGACACAGAAATGGGTATATGTTATTTAACTATGTAACTGGGAAAACTTATGTGTATTTTGTGAATATCATTTTTTCACATTTACATAATAATGCTGATCTTCCTTCCACATATTCCAGTAAGATGGAAAGCAGAAAGGTGGTTTGAATCCTATAACGAGCAAGAAGGCAAAATAATGATTTCTGTAAAAAAATGATTCTGTGCTTAAAAGCATCTAGTTTGGTAAAGACACTAAGTTCTGAGTCAGAAATTATGAATTTCAGTCCTATCACATATCTTCATTTTCATTGATGGCAATACGCTTGATCTAGAAAAAAAACAAAGGCAAGACTCACCAGTGTCTTTCAACTTAAGTACTATGGTTTGAAGAATGAAGCAGATGTTAACACATATAACCACAAACACCAATAAAATAGCTTCTAGTTGAGACAGAGATAGTGTTTGTAATGAGAGTTCATAATAATAGAACCTAGTTAAGTCTGGTGTTATCTAAAAGCCTCAAGAAGCTTGAGCACTTGAGCTATGAGAGGCTGTGTAACATAGCACTGAAATCACAGAAGCAGGTTTTTCTTCTCTGCAAAGTTAGAAATTTAATAAAGGTCCATCCCTTCTGAAACAGTAGCTTCTGACCATTTCTAAAACTTACATTAAGGCAAGAAAGAGTGGAGCATGATGACAATTTTTGTCATAATTTTGTAAAAACTCTTAAACTATTGTCACAGAAAAAAAAATCAACCAAAAAACCCAGTGAATAACACAGGTTCTGATTAGTGTGTGATGTCTTGATTTGAAGGTAATCAGCATAGGATGCTCAAATAAAAGATGGATATGTAAAAATAAATACCTATTTCTGGCATTACCAACCAATCGGTGTCTGTGAAATCTATAAAAACGGGATTCTAGTGTCTGAGCAAAGTTCTAATCTTTAAAATTTATTTTTACTGCCACCAGGGTTATAGGGCTCAGTGTCTGCCCACTAAAGTCACCACTCCTAGTGGCTTTTTTTTTTTTCTTTTGATAGAGCCAAATTTCGAGAGAAGGAGTGAACAGAGGGAGAAAGAGAGACACCAGCAACACTGCTTCTACATTTGTGACACTTCCCTCATGAAATGGAGACTAGGGATTTGAACCCCTTTCCTTTACACATGGTGTTGTGTTTGCTTTATGGAGTGTACTGTGACCCTCTCCCACCTTTCTTTCTTTTTTCTTTCTTTTTCTTCTCTCTCTCTCTCTCTCTCTTTGTCATTGCTGAGTCTTCACTGTTCTGGATTTTTTTTTTTCATGTAGAAATAAAAGTCACACACATGCACAAAGAGACAGAAAGACACCACAACACCAGAATGTCATCAAATGTAGGGGAGGCAGGATTCAACAAAAGGTTTTATGCATTGCAAAGCAGGTGCACTCTCCAGGTGTGCTATATTTCTAACTCAGTAATCAATTTTTTGGTGAACAAATTTATAATTACAAAGTGTCTGAATGGAAGCAGTGGGTATAAATTAAATTGCACATTTAGGAAAACAATCAGGCCAGGGATATAGCACAGCAGTTATACAAAGAGAATCTCATATCTGAGGCTCCAAAGTCCCAATTCAATTCCCTGAGCCAAAGCTGAGCAGTGTTTTGGAAAAACAAAAGATGAAAGGGAGGACGGCAGGAAAGAACGAAGGAAGGAAGGAAGGAAGGAAGGAAGGAAGGAAGGAAGGAAGGAAGGAAGGAAGGAAGAAAATCAATGGCACAGTATTTCACTATTTCTAAGAAAGAAGCATTGGGATGAGGTGGATAGTATATTCCTTTCAGTATTCTTATGAAAAGTAACAGAAACTTGGGTGTTGTGTTAATGTTGACACAGACATACACACACTCATACATTTATGTTTCAGGAAAATAGTGTATTTATAACAATTTATAAATGACATTTTCAATAATTTCACTAACATACTGTCAAGATGATAGAATAGGATATTGGGGTTTTGTTTTGGTTTATTATTATTAATATTTGCCTCCAGGGTTATTGCTGGGGCTAGGTTCTGGCACTAAGAATCCACTGCTCCTGGCGGCCATTTTTTCCATTTTTGTTCTTGTTGTGGTTGGATAGGACTGAGAGAAACTGAGAGAGGAGGGGAAGATAGAGATACGGAGAGAAAGATAAACAACTGCTTGTGAAACGACCCCTAAGCAGGTGGGAAGCCGAGGGCTCGAACTGGAATCCTTGCACCTGTCCTTGCACTTTGCACTATGTGCGCTTAATCGGGTATGCCACTGCCCAGTCCCCAGATATTGGAGTTCTAGTCTACTACTGGCCTGTATATTTTTTCAAATCACTTTATTGGGGAAATAAGGTTTTATAGGACAGTTGTTGATACATGGATATAGTTTCTTATCTCCACATGACAGGTGTCTGCCTACCATTCCCACCAACACCAACCTAAGTCTCTTCATCATCATGTTCTGGGAAGTTTGGTAATTAGGATGGTGTTAAAATATCATTTTAACAATTGTCACTTTCTGCACTATTTTATAATGATTTTATAAGGAGGTCAAATGAGCGTCATAAGAGGAGATGGCTTTATATGCTATTATTATAAATTTTGTAAAGTTGTGTGTAGAGACTTAAAGGGTTGTACTGATATCAGATGTTATAATTATATATATCTAAGAAAATCTAGGAGGGGCCAGGTAGTGGCTGTACACACAAGTTACAATGTGCAAGGACCTGGGTTCAAGCCCCCCAGTCCACATCTGCAGGAGGAAAGATTTCTGAATAGTGAAGCAGTGCTGTAGGTGTCTCTATGTCTCTCTAACCTCTCTATCATCCCCTTCCCTCTCAATTTCTCGCTGTCTCTGTGCAATAAATAAATAAAAGACAATAAAAATTAAGAGAATTTAAGAAGGAAGTGATAATCCAGAGAAATAAACATCCTAAAATACTTCTCTGTGCCTATCATGCATATAGCTGTTGTAACTGATGGTTAAGTATAGCACAAATTTTGTATCTGTATTTTTCCATAGCTGAATTAAGTCTATAATACCTATCTGAATAAGAAATATTTTTCCCCAAAGATATTTATAAAGAAATAATGGCAATAGAGGAATAGTATCATTTTCTATTTTTAGAAAATTTTTAAATCTTTACTTCTTTATTGGATAGAAACATGCAGAAGTCAAGAGGAAGAAAGAAATAGAGTGGAAGAAAGACAGAGGGATACCTACATCACTGCTTTACCACTGGTGAAGCTTTCCTCATGCAGGTGGGGACTAAGGGCTTTAACCAGGTCCTTGCAAATTGTAACATGTGTGTTCAACCAGGTGCACCACCACCAGGCTGCTTATTTTCAAAAGTAGTAGAAAAAAAAGAACAATGTGAATTATTCTGAACTATCAACCCAAGACTATATGTTCTATTTTAGTGGGATGATCCAATTTATAGAAAGAAGTTGAAAAGAAATAGAAGGGAAAACACAAAGCAGGACTTGGACTGGATTTACTGTATTTTACCAAAGTAAGGGACTCTGGGGCAGGGGTGGGTGATCCTAGAACATGATGGTGGAAGAGGACCTAGATAGGGGGTTAGAGTATTATGTAGAAAATTGAGTGGTCCAGGATGTGGCGCAGTAGATAAAGCATTGAACTCTCAAGCATGAGGCCCTGAGTTCAATCCCTGGCAGCACATGTACCAGAATGATGTCTGGTTCTTTCTCTCTCTCTTCCTATCTTTCTCATTAATAAACAAATAAAATATTTTGAAAAAAAAAGAGAGAGAAAAAAAAAGAAAATTGAGAAATGAATCCCACAATGACCTTGGGTCCGTACTCCAGAGGGATAAAGAATAGGAAATCTATCAGAGGAGGGTATGGGATACAGAGTTCTGGTGGTGGGAACTGTGTGGAGTTGTACCCCTCTTATCCTATAGTTTTGTTAATGTCTCCTTTTTTAAATAAATAAAATAATTCAAAAAAAAAGAAAATTGAGGAATGTTACATACGTACCAACTACTGTATTTACAGTTGATTGTAAACTATTAATCCCCAATAAAGAACAAAAACTTCTTTTAATTAAAAAAGGAAAATACACCAAAACATTAATACTATATATAATTTCATTACTATTTCAATACTATGTATAATTTCATAACTAATTTGTATATATATATATATTTTTAATTTTTACTTTCAATTGTCTCCTAGGGAGCCATGTGGAAAGGAAATGACACAGAAATGACAGATTTCACACTTCTGGGTTTCTTTCCTGAATTTAAGTACATCACAGCCATGGTCTCCCTCATTCTACTGATTTACACAGCTGCCCTCACTGGCAATACCCTTCTGATTCTCCTCATTGGGTTAGATTCTCGGCTACACACCCCTATGTACTTCCTGCTCAGCCAGCTCTCCTTGATGGATTTGATGTTGACTTCAAGCATCGTTCCCAAGATGGCAGTCAACTTTTTTTCTGGATGGAAAAGTATCTCCTTCTTGGCTTGTGGGACTCAAATATTTGTCTCCCTAGCTGTGGCCATTGCAGAGTGTGTTCTGATAACACTCATGTGCTTTGATCGCTATGTGGCCATCTGTAACCCACTCCGGTACTCGCTCATCATCAGTCCTAAGGTTTGCTTGCAGATGGCAGCCACGTCATGGGCTGTAGGGACACTTACTTCCTTGGGTCACACTGCTTTCACCTTGCATTTTCACATCTGCAGTCCCAGAGAAATCCCTCACTTCTTCTGTGAAGTCATGGCTGTACTTAGGATCGTCTGTGAAGATATCTCTGACTATGAGAAGGCAGTGGTTGTAACAAGTATCCTTGTTCTTCTGCTGCCTTTATCTCTCATCTTGTCTTCTTATGTTCTCATATTCCTTGCTGTACTCAGAATGAACTCCCCAGAAGGTAGGAACAAGGCTCTGGCTACCTGCTCTTCTCATCTCTGTGTGGTTGGACTTTATTTTGGTCCAGGTATGTGTATTTATATGAGACCTGGCTCTGCCAAGACACCTAAGCTGAATCAAGGTCTCTTTCTGTTTGGAACTGTCCTCACCCCTCTCCTGAATCCTCTTGCCTATAGTCTAAGAAACAGGGAAGTTTTGAATGCACTGAAAAAATTGATGGCAAGGTGTCAGTCCTCCCAGTAGAGGGCAGAAATTGCACTTTCCATGAGAGAAAGGCATGTCTGTAGTAGTATGCACATTATCACTTAACACAAAAACAAAGATCTTACTTGCAGGCAGGTGAGATACCATGAGCATGAAGGTGGTTTTCCCTGGGTGGGGCTTGCCCATTCCACTCTTGATGTGCTGAATCCTGTGATTTTCCCAAATGTGGGAAACCTGACTGCATAATTTGTGGTAGCTGGGGACTGCATCCACTTTCTCCCCTGAGAAATAAAATAAATAAAATCTTAAAAAGCAAGTGTCTTGGAAGCATTAATGGTTAAATTAGCAGCTGAGATGATGGACTGTTAAAATCAGTAAACACTTCAGTGTTGTTTTGTCTTACGTAGTGGTACTATTAATATCTTTTAATCTGATCTGTGTTAGTGTGTCTAGTCAATGGTTCTCTGACCATTTGCATTACAATCACTTGCTATGTTCATTAATAATGCCCATAAAGTAAGTTCTGGGTTCATTTCACACCAGCAGAATTAGAATTTGATATGTGGGGCTCAGATATCTCACCAATGGGACTTCTAATGATTCTCACATGTCCTCAAGATGAGAGCTATTGACCTGTTTGTCAAACTAGCTACTTTTTGCAAAATTATTTTCTACTCTTAAAGTTACCTGACAACTTTATAGTGTAGCTAAGTGACTCAGGTATTTAAAAAAAAATCTTATTTTCAGATAATGTTAAAAGGACAAACTTTTCTTCATCTTAAAAAAATAGTTTCAAATTATTTTTATATTTATTACCTTTTGTTGCCCTTGTCGTTTTATTGTTGTAGTTATTATTGTTGTTATTGATGTGTTGGATAGGACAGAGAGAAATCAAGAGAGGAGGGAAGACAGAGAAGGGGAGAGAAAGACATCTGCAGACCTGCTTCACCACTTACGAAGCAACTCCCCTGCAGGAGGGGAGCCGGGAGCTCGAACCGGGATCCTTAGGCCAGTCCTTGTGCTTTGCACTGGTGCTTAACCCTCTGTACTACTGCCCAGCTCCCATAGTTTCAAATTTTTGAGCACACAGAATAGTAAAAATACAAAAACAGCTTTAATTTTTACTTAATATAATGTAAATGATTTAAATTATTTATTACATGTAATAAAACTATAAGCAGGATATATTAACAATGTTGCCAAAATGTTGATCTATGTCAAAAAATCAGTATGTTCTATTGATATATTGATAGAGCACCAGGAAAAAACTTCATATGTTCTTAATTATTGAATAAAATGAAAAAACACTTTTCAGTGAATGTGAAACAGTTCAAAAAGTTACCAACATTTAACATCTTCCACCCCTTTATCCATTTTAGAAGCACCAGCTGGGAATTTCATTACAGAGACACAGATGCTGAGTTCTGGAAACTTGAAGGCCTTTATGTCAAAGCTGTGACAATGTTAGTATATTTTTGTGTGTATGTGTCTTTATTTGATAGGACAGAGAAAAAAAGGGGGGGGGGAAGGAAGAGATAGAGATGGAGAGAGACAAAGGGACATCTACCAGTACTTGTTTTACTATTACTGCAGCTTTCCTCCTGCAGATGAGGAGTGGGAGCTTGGAACTGGATCTTTGCACATGATAATGCATGTGCTTAGCCAGATGCTTCACCACCTGGCCCCCAAGAGTAATATTAAATATGGTTCCTCTAGAATTTGTAGAAAAATGGTTCAAGAAAGGAAACTGGGAACTTTCCTAATAATGCCCAAATATCACTTCACTGAAGAATGAAATTTATTTCAGTCATCTCAAATAAGGGTAATGGATTGCTTAATGAATACTATCATGAGATTGTCACCACTCAATTAAAGTGTCATAATATTATAGTATTCCAACAAGTTTTCACAAATAAGAGTGTACAGAAGACACTAGGAAAGAGGATATATAATAAGGAGTGCACATTCTAGCTGGAGAGTTTCTGTTTAAAAATATATGTTCATGAAACATATTGTTTGTCAGTTTTAATAGAGTTATATTTTATGCAAAAGTCATTAGATAGGCCTAGTCAGAAAGTTTGGAAACAGGTGCTGAAGAGGAAGTGAACAAAGAATATTTCTAGTATACTTTCAGTGAGAATGTATACTGGTGCATTCCTTGTGGAAATTGGCATGACATTTCTTTAAAAAATAAAAATGGCAGTACCTTATAATCTTGCAATATCACTCTTAAGTATGCATCCAAAGGGCATGAGAATACTAATTTGAAAGGATATATATAAGCACCCTTGTGTTCACAGTTGTATTTTTTACAATAGCCAAAATATAGAATCAATCTAAAATACCCACCAACCAATGTGTGAATAAAGTTGCAGACTGTTTCTTCATGGGATACTACTCTACCATTAAATATATGGCACTGTGGAGCCAGCTATTTGGCACATTTGTTTGAGCACACATGTTACCATGCACAAGGACCTGGGTTTAAGCCCCTGACCCCTGCCTGTAGGGGGAGAGCTTCACAGTGATGAAGCAGTGCTATAGTGTCTATCCTTCTCTCTCTGTCTCTGTCTCCCTTTCCATCTTAGTTTCTCTGTCTCTATCCATTACATGAAAAAAAATTAAATATGGCATGGTATCATTTGGGACAAAAGAGATAGAACTGGAGGTTATTATTCCATAAAAGACAATTAACAAATTATTTCACTCTAGTGTAGAATATAGATAACTAAATAAACTGAAATAATAAAAGCCAAGTGACTCATATGCTGGGAAATTGTGCAGATGCAGTCACATCTGCCATATTGTCCCCTCAGGCTATTGCTAGTTCCCACAAGAGTTGGGACATTCTCGGAGCACCTGTTCCACCATGTTGTGCCCTGAAGGCATTGTCAATTCCCTGCGATAGTTGCAGTGCTTTGGTTACTCCTCCCCCTTCCTATTCTCACGAGAGTTATTATCCTACCCTGGAGTGCTATGGTTACTCCTCCCCCTTCCCATTCTCGCGAGAGCTATTCCCATATTCTGCCCCTCACTCTCTTGCCTGCCTTTCACTTTGGTGATTAGATGTAGGGAAGGTTGCTGTGCGAGGTGGCCATTTTTGCTACCTCCATGTGGCCCAAACTGCTGTTCTCTCACCCAACTCTGAGGTGCCAGCGAAAATAAAGGATTGTGTTCCCTTTCTGCTCCAAACCTCCTTTTTCTGTGTCCTGCCGCCTCCGCAACTGACACTCATAGACTCTGATACTAATATTTCACAACAAATAATACCCTAGGTGGGACTAAGAGAGTAAACATACCTTGAATTATAAATTATGTTCTTGTGAACCACTATTGCTAGAGGAATAAAATAACTTAATCTTTTAGAAGTTTAAAATTAAATAAAATAATCACTAAGCACATTCATGGAAACCATGACTCCAGGCTAATGAAAATATGTTTTTTACAATTTTCTTGTTCACTGTTTTAATTTTCTCTAACAGTACCCTTATGTGTATATCATTTATTGTCTGACAATTCAAAACTTTTCTATAAGTAGATACAATATTTTAAATCAAATATATTTATAAATAAATTCTGAAAAATTAGAACTGAATTGTGACTTAAGATGGTAGTTTAGGATAGATATGAAAAAATTATTTCCTGAAAGAGAATGCAGTTTAACCACTATGTCAGGAACTATATCTTGTAATTTTATAACATTGTAAGCCATTATTAAATCATCAATAATATTAAAATTTGAAAAGGAGATGAGCAAAGCATCAAGCATGTGGAGACTAGACTTGCTTCTGAATAAGGTTTGAATAATGAATAATTTTTTTTAGAAGAGAAAAAATTATGTGGAGAACAGCAAAAATGAAGAGATGAACTATCAAATTTTATCTGATACAGCTAAACCAATATTAAAAGGGTTTTTTAAAAATAAATAAATATGATATTTTTTAGTACTTTTTTATTGCGGAATTAATGTTTTATATTCAACAGTAAGTACAATAATTTGTACATGCATAACATTCCCCAGATTCCCATATAACAATACAACCCCCACTAGGTCCTCTGAATCCTTCTTGGACCTGTATTCTCCCCACCCACCCACCCAGAGTATATTACTTTGGTGAGATATGCCAGTTCCATTTCAGGTTCTACTTGTGTTTTCTTTTCTGATCTTGTTTTTCAACTTCTGCCTGAGAGTGAAATCATCCCATGTTCATCCTTCTGTTTCTGACTTATTTCACTCAACATGAATTTTTTCAAGGTCCATCCAAGATCGGCTGAAAACGGTGAAGTCACCATTTTTAACAGCTGAGTAGTATTCCATTGTGTATATAGACCATAACTTGCTCAGCCACTCATCTGTTGTTGGACACCTGGGTTGCTTCCAGGTTTTAGCTATTACAAATTGTGCTGCCAAGAACATATGTGTACACAGATCTTTTTGGATGGATATGTTGGGTTCCTTAGGATATATCCAAAGGAGAGGAATGGCAGGATCATAGGGTAGGTCCATTTCTAGTGTTCTGAGAGTTCTCCAGACTGTTTTCCACAGAGGTTGGACCAATTTACATTCCCACCAGCAGTGTAGGAGGGTTCCTTTGACCTAACACCCTCTCCAGTATTTGCTGCTGTTACCTTTTCTGATGTAGGACATTCTCACAGGAGTGAAGTGATATCTCATTGTTGTCTTTATTTGCATTTCTCTGACGATCAGAGACTTGGAGCATTTTTTCAAGTGTTTCTCATCCTTTTGGATCTCTTCTGTGGTGAATATTGTGTCCATGTCCTCTCTCCATTTTTGGGTGGGGTTATTTGTTGTCTTGTTGTTGAGTTTGGCAAGCTCTTTATGTACGTTGGTTATTAAACTCTTGTCTGATGTATGGCATGTAAAGATCTTCTCCCATTCTGTGAGGGGTCTCTTGGTTTGGATAGTGGTTTATTTTTCTGCGAAGAAGCTTTTTAATTTGATTTAGTCCCATAGGTTTACACTTGCCTTAGTCTTCTTTGTAATTGGATTCATTTCATTGAAGATGTCTTTGAAATTTATGCAGAAAAGAGTTCTGCCAATATTTTCTTCTAAGTATCTGATAGTTTGTGGTCTAACATCCAAGTCCTTGATCCACTTGGAATTTACTTTTGTATTTGGTGAAATACAGTGATTCAGTTTCATTCTTCTGCATGTTTCAACCCATTGTTTCCAACAGCATTTGTTGAAGAGACTCTGCTTTCCCCATTTAATAGTCTGAGCCCCTTTGTCAAAGATTGATGTCCATAGGTGTGGGGGCTCACTTCTGGGCTCTCAATTCTATTCCACTGGTCAGTGTGTCTATTCATGTTCCAGTACCAAGCAGTTTTGATGATAATGGCCCTATAATACAATTTGAGATCTGGGAGTGTGATGCCTCCGGTTCTGTTCTTTTTTTTCAAGATTCTTTTGGCAATTCTAGGTATTTTCTGGTTCCAGATAAACATTTGTAGCATTTGTTCTATTCTCCTAAAAAATGTGGTTGGGATCTTGATGGGGATAGCATTAAATTTGTAGATGGCTGCAACAGACTGCTACAGCAGAAGAACAGCAGGAAGGATCAGGGAACTCTGAAGGTGACCACCTGGTGGGTCAGGAGGAGAACAGAATACAACACACTCTGTTGGAGGGTGAATCTGAACTCTATTTTTATTCAGCCAGTGAGAACTTATATATCTTTCAGCCTTACAAAAACAATATCTGAAACAGAAAGTAAAGCTCATTTCTTGATTAGATGGCCTTGCAGTTTTTCACAGTAATGTCGTACTTCATGGGGTGATGCATTTCTGAGTAATAGTCTTAGCAGATAGTATTTTACATAGAGTTTTAACATATTTCATAAGAGGAGGTGAGTAAGTATTATTAAGAATTTTTCCTAAAACTTTATGTACTTGATGACCCATAACTTTATCTACCTCATTTCTTGTTCGTCTGCATCTAATCTGGGAACAGAGGCTGTTCATTCCCGATTACATGGCATCATTACCATGTACGTAATGAAAACAATAATCAGAGTTTCCAATTTAGATTTGCTCAGGATGACAAGACCCACTCCCAGAATTCTTCTTCCTTGAAGAGAGTTTTCCTGGATGCTGACCCTGTCAGACCCATCATTCTGGATTTGAGTGGGGCATGGCAGATGGCTTTTGGTAGTATATTCATTTTGATGATGTTAATTCTACCAACCCATGAACATGGAATATCTTTTCACTTCTTTATGTCTTTTTCAATTTACTTGAGTAGTGACTCATAATTTTCAGTATACAAGTCTTTCATTTCTTTGGTTAGGTTTACTCCTAGATATTTTATTGTTTTAGTTGCTATAGTAAAAGGAATTGATTTCTGGATTTCAATTTCTTCTAACTTAGTGTTTGCATAGAGGAATGCCACTGATTTTTGAATGTTAATTTTGTAGCCTGACACCTTACTGTATTGCCTGATGATTTCCAAAAGCTTCTTGCTGGATTCCTTAGGTTTTCTGTATATACTATCATGTCATCTGCAAATAGGGAGAGTTTGACTTCTTCTCTTCCAATCTGTATCCCTTTAATTCCTTGCTCCAGCCTGATTGCTATGGCAAGAACTTCCAACACTATGTTGAATAGTAATGGTGATAGTGGGAAGCCCTTCCTAGTACCTGATCTGAGGAGAAATGCTTCCAGTTTTTTACCATTGAGTATGATGTTGGCTGTCAGTTTGCTATATATAGACTCCACTATCTTCAGGAATTTTCCATCTATTCCCATTTTTTCTAGTGTTTTGATCATAAAGTGATGTTGTATTTTGTCAAAGGCTTTCTCTGCATCTACTGATATGACTATGTGGTTTTTGGGCTTGCTTTTGTTGATGTGGTGGATCACATTGATAGATTTATGTGTATTAAACCAAACTTGCATGCCAGGGATAAACCCCACTTGGTCATGATGAACAATCTTTTTAATAGACTGCTGTATCTGGTTGGCTAGAATTTTGTTCAGTATTTTAGCATCTATGTTCATCAGAGATATTGGTCTGTAGTTTTCTTTTTTGGTTGTGTCCCTGTCTGCTTTTGGTATCAGAGTTATGTTGGCTTCTTAGAAGCTGGAAGGGAGTATTCCAGTGTCTTCAATCTTCTGGAAGACTTTTAAAAGTAGAGGTATTAGTTCTTCTTTGAAGGTTTTGTAGAATTCATTTGTAAAACCATCTGGTCCAGAACTTTTATTTTGGGGGAGATTTTTGATAACTGTTTCAATTTCATTAGCTGTGATGGGCCTGTTCATGTTATCCACTTCCTCTTTACTTAGTTTTGGAAGTTGGTAGGTATCTAGGAAATCGTCCATTTCTTCCAGGTTCTCTAGCTTGGTGGCATATAGTTGTTCATAGAAGCCTCGCATGATATGTTGAATTTCTGCGGTGTCTGTTGTGATATCTCTTTTTTCATTTACTATCCGATTTATTTGGGTCTTCTCCCTTTTTTGTTTTGAATCTGGCTAAAGGTTTGTCGATTTTGTTCACTCTTTCAAAGAACCAACATTTACTTTTGTTGATCTATTGTATGATCTTCTTATTCTCAATGTTATTTATTTCTTCCCTAACTTTAATGATTTCTGTCCTTCTGGTTGCTTTAGGGTTCCTTTGTTCTTCTTCTTCTAGATCTTTAAGATGTGCAATCAGGCTGTTTATTTGTGCTTTTTTTTGTTTACTAATGTGTGCTTGTATAGCTATGAACTTCCTTCTCAGTACTGCCTTAGCTGTGTCACAAATATTTTGATAGCTTGTGTCTTCATTTTCATTGAACTCTCAAAATGTTTTGATTTTTTCCTTTATTTCCTCTTTGACCCAGAGGTTGTTAAGAAGTGTACTGTTGAGCTTCCACATTTTGGGACTATTACTAATCTTTTGTTGATTGTGAAGTGTTAGTTTCATTCCACTGTGGTCTGAGAAGATGCTTGGGGTGATTTCAATACTCTTGAATTTGCTGATGCTGTCTTTGTGGCCTAACATATAGTCTGTCCTTGAGAATGACCCATGTGGATTTGAGTAAAATGTGTATTCCAGTTTCTTGGGATGAATGACTGAAAATGTCCAATAGTTCTAGTTAATATCTCTTCATTTAGCTCCCATATGTCTTTATTGATTTTCTGCCTGGATGATCTGTCAAGTTGAGTGAGTGGGGTGTTGAATTCCCCTACTATGTGTTGCTGTTAATATATAGCTCTTTCAGTAGAAGTTTGATGTATTTAGATGGCTTCTCATTGGGTGCATAGATGTTAATAATTGTTAAGTCCTTTTGATTGACTGATCCTCTAAGCATTAAGTAGTGTCCATTCCTATCTTTTTTAATCTTATCTATTTTAAAGTCTATCATGTCAGATATGAGAATAGCTGTTCCTGCCCTTCTTTGTGGGCTATTGGCTTGAATGATAGTTTTCCATCCTTTCACTTTAAGTCTGTGTTTGTCTTGTTGAGTTAGATGGGTTTCCTGTAGACAGCATATTGTTCAGTTGCATTTTCTGATCCATCTTCCTACTCTGTGTTTTAATAGGTGAATTCAGGCCATTGACATTTATTGATATCAAAGATTGAAGATATTATAACGCCATTCTTGTAGAGTTTTAGAGTGTTCTGATATATGTCCTATTAATGATGGTCTGACTGTTTATAGAAGACCTTTCAGAACTTCTTTCAGGGCAGACTTGGTGATAGTTGATTCCTTCAACTGTTATTTGTCTGAGAAGGTTTTGATGCCTCCATCTAGTCTGAATGACAGTCTAGCAGGATATAGTATTCTTGGTTGAAAGCCTTTCTCATTGAGTACTCAATAGATATCTCTTCTGGCCTGTAGTATTTGTGTGGAGAAGTCTGATGCTAATCTTTTGGGTTTTCCTCTGTAGGTGACTCTTTGTTTTTCTCTTACAGCCTTCAGGATCCTTTCTTTATCCTTATTCCTTTCCATTCTAAATATGATGTGTCTTGGTGTCTTTAAGCCTGGGTTAATTCTGTTTGGGACACTCTGGGCTTCTTGAATCTTTATGCTTTTGACGTTGTTTAGACTAGAGAATTTTTCAGCTATTATGGCCTGGAAAATGCTTTCTTTCTCTCCCTCTATTTCTTCCTCTGGTAAGCCAATAATGCATATATTGTTTCTTTTGAAGTCATCCCATCAGTCTCTGTTGTTGTTTTCAGCATCTCTTAATCTCTTTTTGAGATCTCTTACTTCTTTTTTAGTTGTCTCTAATTCATCCTCTATCTTGCTAATTCTGTCTTCAGCCTCATTGATTCTATTCTCTCTGCCCTCTACTGTTTTCTGGAGTTCATCTATTTTGTTCCCCTGTTCTGATACTGTTTTAGCTTGTTCAGCTAGTTGCGTTCTTAGCTCAGCTATTTCAGCTTTCAGCTCTCTAATAACCTTGAGATAGTTAGTGTTTTCTTCCAGAGTCTCATTTGTTGTTCCTGTATTTCTGAATACAATTCTTTCAAACTCTTTACTCCTGTGATTATTTCCTTTGCTAATGTTTGGATGTTGAACTCGTTATTTTGTGCTTCACCCTTTGGGGCGATTTTAGTTGGACTGTTGTCCTGGTTCATTTCTCCAATATTTCTTCTTGTTGGTTTCCCCATTTTATATATTATGTTATGAGTTCCCTCTCTTAGCACTTTTCAAATTACTGATCACTATTTCCTGGACTTATGTCTAAGTAAGGTAATTAAAGGGTTCACAGTGGTGGAAGTTAACAGTTGTTTCAATAGTATTTTAATCCCTGAGTTGGAGCTCAGTGATTTAAAAGCCTCTCTCTCTCTCTCTCTCTCTCTCTCTCTCTGTGTGTGTGTGTGTGTGTGTGTGTGTGTGTGTGTGTGTAGGCTATGGGAGCCTGAGGGCTTCTAAACTATAAGTAGGCTTCTTAGCTTAATCACTGACTCCTGACCAAGAGATAAGGCAGGGTGTGGCAGAGATAGTCCAGTGGTTATACAAAGAGACTTTCACAGCCCCACAGCTATGCCACCAAGGTATAGGTCTTCTCCTGAGTTTCCTGGTTAGATCTCTGTCCCCTGATGTTCCTCCCTGCCGCTGCTCCAGATTCTGAAGGCAGTAGCAATGGAGACTCAGAGTTGCACTTGGTGAGTCTCTGGGGAGCCCTCTCCTCCCTTCAGCTGTCACTTGTTGGTGGAACAGACTGGAGGTGGTGTCTCAACTGATAAACCGCCAGACTGTTACCAGCCACTTAGTCTCTACCTAGGCTCCTCTCTGTCACCAGCAATGTGTGTTTGCACTTACCGGTGATTTGGTGGGTTCCTGTAGTCATTATAGTCCTGTCTTGTTGTGGTCCCAGGTGGTCTCCTTTGGTATTCCTGGTTGATCCGGGAAAAGAGAGGAGAGGAGAGAGACAGATCTGCTGCTGCTCATAGCCCTGCCTCCATAAATTAAAAGGAATTTAATAGGAATACAGGCTCACATTAACCAAAGAAGTACTCAAATAAAAAAAAAATAACATTATATCAGGAGGAAGTAGAAAATGAGCAACAAATGGGCAAAAAATCAGCAAAGAGGATAAAATCACAAAAATCTGAGGAGAAATGAATAAAACCTCCCAAAAGATCAATGAAACTAAAAGCTGCTTCTTTAAGAGGATACATAAGGTAAGCCTGTAGCTAGGCTCCATAACCAAAAAGAAAAGAAGACATGATGAAAATGTCAGCAACAGAACCAGCACAATTATTCTGTTGAATAGTGAACTACTTTGTCATATGTTTAAACCAGGTTTGAGTCCAGACTCCACCACATTGAAGGAAGCTTTAGTGCTGCATGGGTATTCTCTCTCCCTCTGCCTCCCCCCCCTCCAAAAAAAAAGTCATCATTGAAGAGCATTGAAGGCCTGGAGATAACAAATAATCAGAAACAAAGGAGACAGACAGCATTACAAGTGATGCAGAAAACAATTAGCAAATGATATTTGCATGTCACAAGTCTGACAAGAGATTGATATCAAACATCTATCGTATGACTCAACAACATAAAACAAATAACCCAATTAAAAAGTCTACTCATGATCTTAATAGACTATTTTTTGATGAAAAAACACCTCATTTCAATTATCATTAGAGAAATGAAAAATAAAGCCACAATGAGGTATACCATCTGACTATGAGAATGGCATACATCAACAAAGCAGACAATGCCATGTATTGATGGGGATGTGAAGAAAAGGAACTCTGTTACACTGTTGGTGGGAATGCAAACTGGTACATCCCTTTAGAAAACAATATGGAGATTCTTTAAACAAATAAAAGTAGAAATATCTTATGATCCTGCAATACCACTGCCAAGCACATATTCAAAGGACATGAAAACACTAACTTAAAAATGACATGTGCACCATTACATTTGTAGCTGCTTTACTCATAATTGCCAAGGAGTAGAAGCAACCTAAAAGTCCATTGACAAATAAATGGATAAAGAAATCATGGAATATATTAGCAATGGAACACTAGTCTGTAATTTAAAAGGTAATATTGGGTCCCTTTGGTAGAACTTGATATGATTATACTGAGTGAAATAAGTAAGGAAGTGAAAAACAACTAATGGAGGGTTTCACTTATATGCAGAATATAAGGCATTGAAACACATTAATCTATGGTGAAAAAAGAAACAGAACTATTTTCAAGATACTATGAGAACAATGGTGGTTACCATTGGGGGTGGGGATCACAGAATATTGGCAGTGGGTATGGGATGCAATTATAATCCTGTAATTGTATAATTTTATAAGCTATTATCAAATCACTAATAAAAATAGAAAAAACTCAGAGTCACAAGAGAATATTATGAGTGACAGTATGTAAACCTTGGACAATCAGGGACTTCCAGAGGAGTTTCCTCTCTTCTCCTGGGTCAACTAGAACGACTTTGGGAACCAACCAAACTACCGGTGAGTGCACACACATGTAGATCCAGGACAGAGGAGCCTAAGGAGAGATTGAGCAACTGCTAACAGTTCGGCAGTTTGTCTGTTGAGGCACCAACTCCAGTCTATTTTACCAACAAAAAGACTACTGAAGGAAAGAGAGGACTCTACTACAACTCACCAAATTCAACTGTGAGTCTCCATTGCAACTGCCTCAGAGGCTGGAGCAGCAGAGCGGAGGCCCTGTGCTGACTTCTGGGAACAGAGAATTGACCAGGAAACTCAGGAGAAGAGCTACTACACCTCATAGGCCTAGTGGGGTGGGGGGCTGTTTAATGGGAATCTTTCTACATTGTTCTACATTGATGAGAACATGGTGCATGGTTGCCTCAGAAACTACACACTATAAATGGAATTTGTTTAGATACAGGGCTCAGCAGTGCTGCCCGGCTTGGCAGAGAAACTGAATTGAGCCCAGAGCTTTGGATCCATGGGGTGTGAGAGTCTCTTTGAATAACCACTGTGTTATCTCTCTCCCACCCTGCTTTATCTCTAGGTCAGGAATCAGTGATTAAGCTAAGAAGCCTACTTAGAGTTTAAAAGGCCTCAGATTCCCATAGCATATAGGGAAGAAAAATTACAAAAGAGACCTTTAAAGCCACTGTGCTCACACTCAGGGATTGAAATAATATTGAAACAACTGTTAATTTCCACAACTGTGAACTCTTTAAGTACCTTACTTAGACACAAGTCAATTCAGGCAAGAGTGATCAGTAATTTGAAAAGTACTAAGAGAGAGACCTCATAATATACTCTATAGAACAGTTAAACCAACAAGAAAATATTGGAGAAATAACCCAGGACAAGAGTCCAGCTAAAAGACCCCCAAAGTTTGAAGCACAGAATAATGAGGTCAACATCCAAACACTAGTTAAGGAAAAAGTCACAGGAGTAAGTAAGAGTTTAAAAGAATTGTCATCAGAAGTTCAGAAACAACAAATGAGACTCTGGAAGAAAATACTAATTATCTCAAGGTTATTAGAGAGCTGAAAGCTGAAATAGCTAAGACAAGAACACAACTAGCTGAATAAGCTAAAACAGTGTAAGAACAGGGTAACAAAATAGATGAACTCCAGAAAATAGTAGAGGGGAGAGAGAATGGAATAAATGAGGCTGAAGACAGAATTAGCAAGACTGAGGATGAATTACAGTAACTAAAAAGAAGTAAGAGCTCTCAAGAGAGATTAAGAGATACTGATAACAACAAAAGAGACATATGGGAGGACTTCAAAAAAATAATATATGAATATTGGCTTACAGAGGAAGAAAGAGAAGAAGGGGAAGAAAGCATTCTATACAACATAATAGCTGAGAATTTCTCTAGTCTAGAAAACATCAAAGACATAAAGGTTCAAGAAGCCCAGAGTGTCCCAAACAGAATTAACCCAGGCTTAAAGACACCAAGACACATCATATTTAGAATGGAAAGGAATAAGGATAAAGAAAGGATTCTGAAGACTGAAAGATAAAAAACAAAGAGTCACCTACAGAGGAAATCCATAATATTATCAGCAGACTTCTCCACACAAACACTACAGGCCAGAAGAGAATGGCAAGATATCTATCGAGTGCTCAATGAGAAAGGTTTTCAACCAAGACTACTGTATCCTGCTAGACTGTCATTCCAACTAGATGGAAGCATAAAAACCTTCTCAGCCAAGCAACAGTTGAAAGAATCAACTATCACCAAGCCTGCCCTGAAAGAAGTTCTGAAAGTTCACCTATAAACAGTCAGACCTCCATAAGTATGCCATGTATCAGAACACTCTGAATTCACCTATTAAAATGCACAGAGTAAGAGAACGGATCAGAAAACACAACCCAACTATATGTGGACTACAGGAAACCCACCTAATAGACCCAAAGTGAAAGGATGGGAAACTATCATACAAGCCAATCACCCACAAAAAAGGGCTGGAACAGCTATTCTCATATCTGACATGATAGACTTTAAAATAAATAAAATTCCAAAAGATAGAGATGGGCATTATGTAATGCTCAGAGGATCAGTCAATCTAGAGGACTTAACAATTATTAACATCTATGCACCCAATGAGAAACCGTCTAAATACATCAGACATCTACTGAAAGAGCAACAGCAATAAATTAACAGCAACACAGTAATAGTAGGGGACTTAGACACCACACTCTCTCAACTTGACAGATCATCCAGGCAGAAAACCAATAAATACATGAGGGAGCTAAATGAGGAGATGGATAAACTAGAACTATTGGACATTTTCAGAGTCATTCACTTCCAAAACTGGAATACACATTCTACTCAAGTCCACATGAGTTATTCTCAGGATAGACCATATGTTAGGTTACAAAAACAGCATCAGCAAATTCAAGAGCATTGAAATCGTCCCAAGCATCTTCTCAGACCACAGTGGAATGAAACTAACACTTAACAATCAATGAAAGATTAGTAATAGTCCCAAAATGTGGAAGCTCAACAGTACACTACTTAACAACTACTGGATCAAAGAGGAAATAAAGGAAGAAGTGTCAAAATGTTTTGAGAGTTCAATGAAAATGAAGACATAAGCTATCAAAATATCTGGGACACAACTAAAGCAGTACTGAGAGGGAAGTTCATAGCCATAAAAGCTCACATTAGTAAACAAGAAAAAGCATAAATAGACAACCTAATAGCACATGTTAAAGACCTAGAAGAAGAAGAACAAAGGAACCCTACAGCAACCAGAAGGACAGAAATAACTAAAGTAAGGGCAGAAATAAATAACATTGAAAATAAGAAAACCATATGAATGATCAATGAAAGTAAATGTTGGTTCTTCAAAAGAGGGAACAAAATCGACAACCTTTAGCCATACTCACAAAACAAAAAAGGGAGAAGACCCAAATTAATTAAATTGTAAATGAAAGAGGAGATATCACAACAGACACCACAGAAATTCAACATATCATGTGAGGCTTCTATGAACAACTATATGCCACCAAGCTAGAGAACCTGGAAGAAATGGACAATTTCCTAGATACCTATGAACTTCCAAAATTAAATAAAGAGAAACTTGATAATAGGAACAGGTCCATAACAACAAACAAAGTTGAAACAGTTATCAAAAACTTTCCCAAGAATAAAAGTCCCAGAACAGATGGTTTTACAAATGAATTCTATAAAACTTTCAAGGAAGAACTAGTACCTCTACTTTTAAAAGTCTTCCCCGAGGCCGATGGTGGCACACCTGGTTGAGCGCACATGTTAAAATGGGCAAGGACCTGGGTTCAAGGCCCCAGTCCCCACTTGCAGGGGTAAAGCTTCACAAGTGGTGAAGCAGTGCTGCAAGTGTCTCTCTGTCTCTCACCCTCTCTATCCCTCCCTTCCCCCTCGATTTCTGACTGTCTCTATCCAATAAACAAAGATAATAAGAAAATTTTAAAAAGAAAAAAAAGTCCTCCAGAAGATTGAAGACACTGAAATACTCCCTTCCAGCTTCTATGAATCCAAAATCACTCTGATACCAAAAGCAGACAGGGATACAAACAAAAAAGAAAACTACAGACCAATATCTCTGATGAACATAGATACTAAAATCTTTAACTAAATTCTAGCCAACTGGATACAGCAGTATACTAAAAAGATTGTTCATCATGACCAAGTGGTGTTTATCCCGGGGATGGTTTAATGTATGTAAATAGATCAACATGATCCACCACATCAATAAAAGCAAGACCACAAAACACATGGTTATATCAATAGGTGCATAGAAAGCATTTGACAAAATCCAACATTCCTTCATGAACAAAACACTACAAAAATGGGAATAGATGGAAAATTCCTCAAGATAGTGGAGTCTATATATAGCAAACCTACAGCCAACATCATGCTCAATGGTGAAAAACTGGAAGCATTTCTCCTCAGATCAGATACTAGGCAGGGCTGCCCACTATCACCATTACTATTCAGCATAATGTTGGAAGTACTTACCATAGCAATCAGGCAGGAGCAAGGAATTAAAGGGATACAGATTGAAAGAGAAGAAGTCAAACTCTCCCTATTTGCAAATGACGTGATAGAAAAACCTAAAGAATCCAGCAAGAAGATTTTGGAAATCATCAGGCAATACAGTAAGGTGTCAGGCTATGCAATTAACATTCAAAAGTCAATGGCATTCCTTTATGCATATGCTAAGTTAGAAGAAGATGAAATCCAGAAATCAATTCCTTTTACTATAGCAACAAAAACAATAAAATATCTAGGAATAAACCTAACCAAAGAAGTGAAAGACTTGTATACTGAAAATGATGAGTCATTACTCAAGGAAACAGAGAAAGACACAAAGGGGGTGGAGTCCATATATAGCAAACCTACAGCCAACATCATACTCAATGGACAGAAGCCGAAAGCAATCCCCCTCAGATCAAGGACTAGACAGGGATGTCCACTATCACCATTAATCTTCAACATAGTATTGGAAGTTCTTGCCATAGCAATCAGGCAAGAGAAAAAAAATCAAAGGAATACAGATTGGAAGGGAAGAAGTCAAGTTCTCACTATTTGCAGATGATATGATAGTATACATAGAAAAACCTAAAGAATCCAGCAGAAAACTACTGGAAGATATTAGGTAATACAGCAAGGTGTCAGGCTACAAAATCAATGTATAAAAATCAGTGACATTTCTTTATGCAAACACTAAATCTGAAGAAGACATCCAGAAATCACTCCCATTCACTGTTGCAGCAAAATCAAATTGGGGCCCATATTTAGCTTAGGAGCCTATGTGAACTCTGCATCCCTGTAGATCTGAGCTCACATTCTGTGGTCATAAATAGGAACATTCCAAGCTGCCCCAATATCAGGATCCATCTTCCTCAGGTGTTGTATAGAGTATATTGTCCAGCCTCCCTTCAGAGGATGGAACATTCTCTATTATTGTTGATCCAAGTTGAGGGCAAAGTCCTATGGAGGCCACAAAGGGGTCTATTGTGTTGTTTCTGATAGGAATGACCGATAGGGGAGACAAAGGAGAGAGGGATTTATTTGAGGTCTAGGCCCATTATGTCTGCTTGGGAATCTCAGGACTCCCGGATAAGGACGCCGCTAGAGGTTTTTGAGAGGAAAAAAAATGAGAAAAAGAGAGTAGACTTACTACAACTCTTTAGTTTTACAATTGAGTATTTACTCAAAATAAATAAAAATATCTCTACAAAGGTTTGCTGAAAATATTTACATAACCTTTATTAATGGTATCATAAATCAAAGAGGCAAGAAAATGGCACACCTGGTTAGACACATACATTACAGTGCACAAAGACTTGAGTTCAAGCGCCCATCCCCCACCTGCAGGAAGAAAACTTCATGAGCAATGAAATAGTGTGTATGTGTGTCTTTCTCTCTCTCTTTCACCCTTCCATTTCAATTTTCTCTGTCTCTAAACAACAAATAATAAATAAAATAGCATTTTAAAAAATCAATACCAACTTTCATTTTATTAACAGACGGAGTACTAGTCAGCCAGTGACAGAAATATCAGTAGCAATAACCATAGTGGTATAATAGCCAATTTTCGCATCAAAAGGAATGAATCCCTTTTGATCATTATCATTATCAAGATCATTATCCTAGGTGGGAAAAAGTCAACTCAGAAGATATATGATTCCATTTATATGAAGTTCTAGAACAGGTAAAACTAATTGATGGTGACAGAAAGCAGATCAGTATTTTACCCTAGAAAGGAGTTTGATCACAATAAATAGGGTGTAACACTTTAAAATGATTTGTATCGAGGGTCGGGCGGTGGCGCAGTGGGTTAAGCGCATGTGGCACAAAGCACAAGGACCAGCGTAAGGATCCTGGTTCGAGCCCCCTGCTCCCCACCTGCAGGGCAGTCGCTTCACAGGCGGTGAAGCAGGTCTGCAGGTGTCTATCTTTCTCTCCCGCTCTCTGTCTTCCCCTCCTCTCTCCATTTCTCTCTGTCCTATCCAACAACAAACAACATCAACAATGGCAATAATAATAACCTCAAGGCTACAACAACAAGGGCAACAAAAGAGGGAAAAATGGCCTCCAGAAGCGGTGGATTCATGGTGCAGGCACCGAGCCTAGCAATAACCCTGGAGGGAAAAAAAATGATTTGTATCAGTCATGTATCTGCAAGTGAAGATTTATGGTGATTCATTCATGCTCATTTTTAATTTTTAAATATCTTTATTTATTTTTTATTTTTGATTGGATAGAGAAAGGCAGACATTGAGGGACTGGGAGCTTGAACCTGGGTCCTTGTGCACTGTAACATGTGCACTCAACCAAGTGCACCACCACCCAGACCCCATTTATTTATGTATTGTCTATCCCTGTTTTTGAACTACAATGGCAGGTTCATTTGTTGTAATAGAGGTGCTCCACAAGCCTGAAATACTTATTGCCTCTTTACAAGAAAAGATTAATGATCTTTGACTTACAACTTGACTATGGTCTTGCTATATGGTGATATATATTTGTCAAATATTACCTGTATATGAACTTTTAAATATTTTTGTTTTAGATACTGAGGAAAAGTGAGAGATATGTGCAGATCTGTCTCACTGCTCGGTGGGAACTGGGGAATTAAACCCACGTCCTTGTGCATTGTAATGTGTGTTCAACCAGGTGCACAACCATCTGGCCCTTATTTGTATATTTTAAACGGATGCCTTCATATGCCAAAATAAAACTGATAAAAGTTAGGTCCTCTACTTTGGAGAAAATTATAGCAATACAATATCAAAATTATGGTACATGACTTAAACACTGCATGAGGAAAATTCAAAATATTACATGTTATATCAATAAAACTTAATAATGCTTAAATGTGTCAATCATATGATTCAAAGAGCTGCTAAATAATGAACTTAGCTTCGCATTTTATTGGTCAATATCCTTTAGAAATCTTATCATTGGTGGTCAAAATAAAAAATAGTAAATATTGAAGTTATTAATTCTTTTTATTTTTGCCACCAAGGCTATCACTGGGACTCAGTGTGAGCCTATCTTACTTTCTCTTTTCTGTTTATTTTTATAGAGGGTGACAAAGCTTGTAGAGAGGGGGAGATGAAGAAAGAGATAGAAATAGAGAGACTGATATCACTGCTCCACTGTTTGCGAAGCTTTCTCCCCTACAGGTAGGGACTTGAGGTTTGAACTCAGGTCTTCATGCATGGAGTGTTCTGCTAGGTGAATCACTACATGACCCCTTATTAATTCTTTAAATATTATTGAAAGCATTACATGATCCCAATACCTCTCATATTACCTGGCTTACAAAGGACTTTCAATGGTAAATATTCTCATCCTGAAGAAATTCAACTTAAGGGGCCAGGTGGTGGTGCATGAGGTTAAGTGCACAGGTTACAATGTGCAAAGACAGGCATACAAGCCTGATTCCCACCTGCAGGAGGAAAGCTTCAGGAGTGGTGAAGCAGGGCTTCCGGAGTTTCTCTATTTCCGTCTATCTTCCCCTCTTCAATTTCTCTCTGTCTCTACCCAATAATATGTATATATTAAAAGATTTTTAATTATAAAAATACATTCAGCATAATGTTGGGATTTTCCTTATGTCAACAAAAGTAACTTTTCTGCACTTTTAAGCTATAATCATTATTCTCTCAACTATTTTAAAGTTTCATCTTATTTATTTATTTATTTTTTACCAGAGCACTATTCAGCTCTGGTTTATGGTGGTGTGGGGGATTGAATCTGACACTTTGGAGTCAGCCTCAGACATGAGAATTTCTTTACATAACCATCATGCTGTCTACCCCCCATCATGAAGTTTTACTTTTTTTAGAAAAAAAATTTTTATTGAGGGGTTAATGCTTTACAATGGATTCACTGACACATGCATGCAATTGCATCATATACCAGGCCCCAGAAGGTTTCTCCCTCTCCTCTCTCACCCCTTCCTCCCCATAGTCCTTTGCTTTAGTGCCTGCACCAGGTCCAGTCCATATTTCACTATGTATCCTCTCTCCCCATCCCTACTTTATTAAGTCCCACTAATATCTGAGATCATTTGGTATTCATTCTTCTCTTCTTGATTTCTCTCATTCAACATGATGTCTTCAAGTTTCAACCAAGAGGATGCAAAGGAGACATGAAATTTTACTTTCTAAAAAAGAAATTGAATCAATTGGTTTTTATTCAGGTCCTTGCACATGGTTGTGTGTACTCTACTATGTGAGCCACACTAGGTCCCTCTACTGATCTTTACATAAAGTTTCATTGATTTACTGTTGATATTCAATACGATGTAAATTTTGAGAGTACAACTTCACACCTCTGTAAATGTATAAACCTCATTATACTCAATGAAAATAAATAGCATATAGACATATGTAGTCCAAATCACAACACACATAAAAAAATGAAAATGGTGACAGGGCCTAAGGACCTTTATGTATTAGTTTGAATATGAATATTTTTATCAGGTTTTTGTTCAACACACTATGAACATGACTTCAACATATATCTTCGCAGCTTCCTCCATCCTGTTCCACAATAGTGAGTCGAGTGATGGGGTGGTAGAGAGGTAGCACTAAGTCAAAATATTGGACAGATTTGTGTCAGCCTCAAGGAAAAGATAGTTGTTGGAAATCTTCCTTTGGACAGTGGCTATTTTTCTTTAGAGAGTAGCTGTAAATATTCAAACCTAATGATACGATTCCAAGCTAATTAAAGTCTAGGGACAAGATGTTTCCAGGACATTACCCATTGAGATCCTCAATTAGAAAACTCAGTCAGATGTGTCCTACCTCTGGCCAGCAACTTAAATTACAGTCACTCCTCATACTGATATTAATCTATATATAGGAGCATAAATGAGTCATCTATCTATCCCTCTATCAATCAGGTGTTAGTACTGGATCTGACATAGAAAAGGATAACCAGCTTGCAGAACTCAAGACTTTTAGGTTTGCACATAATTTCAATGAAGAGGATGACGGAAACTGTGAGTGAGGTAGTCAGTTTTAACATTTACTTGGCATACAATAACAGAACAGTTGCTGGGAACTTTCTTGTATTTACTTTAAAGATTAGCCATTTAAATAGTTAGACAATTGATTTGTATTAATGATGATAATCAAGGGCTATTTCATATGATTTCAGTTATTCAGTGGACTTTGTGAGAACTATGGTGGCTATCATTGAGGGAGCATTATAATTTGATGGTGGGTGTAGTGTGGAACTATATTCCTGTAATTTTATAATCCCGTAAACGATTAGTGAATTACTAGTAAAAATTGTGTTTAAAACAGTATTCCGTGGGAATTAACTCTGATAGTCAAGCAGGAAAAGCACTCAAATCATATGAGCATGTAAACAAGTCATAGGTAGTAACACGTTTTCTACTGTCTACATAAAGATTTTTCATTTTTCATACTGGCATGTAAACTTGATTGATCTTTGGTTAAAGCCAGGGATTCATCATATCAAGTCAACATTTTCAGATAGAGAGAGATAGGAAAAGAGAAATAGTAGCAAAAAACAGGAGTAAATACCTTAGCACTGGAGCTTTCACCAATGCCATGGGAACTGGGTTCAAATCTGGTTTGGATACATGGCAAAGCAATCACCTATCTCATGAGCCCATAGATTTGATTTAATTTTTTATCTTTCAAATAGCTCATCCTCACATGTTAAATAAAGGAACAGTTTAATCATATATTAAGTATAATGTCTTTTTAATTTTTATTATAATTTTATGGTTTATAATAAATACAGTTGTTGGTACATGTGTAAATAAACTTTCTAGTTTTCTGTAAAACATTCTCAACCCCAGCCTAGGTCCTCCTCCACCATCAAGTCTTATATTAAAAATGGTGGTTAAAGTCATTAGTTCCATAGCCCAGGAGAATTAAGTTAAAGGCTCAACCCTATCACCTACATTCTCTCTGAGCTTAAATAAATAAAGAAAAAAGAAGCAAACTTTTCTATATTCTGACTTTAACATTTGTAAATGGGACATATTAAGATCACCCATATACATGGATTGACATTGAGACTGAAAGTGGAAAAATAGATGAACAATTTAGTACACAGCCTAGCACAATATACAGAAAACGACAGTTCATACCTTCTCTACTCAAGTGTGTGATGATACAATCATTTCTGCATCATTTCTTTCCAGTTGTCTCTTTTGTCTAGTTTTATAATTTTGTGATAATACTAAAACTGAATTTGCTAACAATTATGCCCAATAAAAATAACTTAATATCAAATAAAGGAAATTAGTACCACACAATCCTGTTAAAAATTACTTATGAAAGCATCCTTATGTAAAATTACCACCTTACATTAGCCAGTCTTTCAGAGTTTAGGCCATATAATCCATATTCTTTTCTGATGGACTGCGTGTGTGTATATACATAAATGAGTGTGTGTGTGTGTGTGTGTGTGTGTGTGTGTATGTGTGTGTGAATTCTAACTCTAAATCCAAACCCACCATGAATGGGTGTAACCATGAATTGATCTGATATTTTTGCCCCTTCCTCATGCAGCATAAGAGAAGTAACAAGTATTAACCTTTACAGTGTGATATTTCGACATCAGGGAGAGAAATGGAATTTTGTTCATGGTTTATAATTATGCCTTAGGATTACCAGAACTGTTTTATTTATCCATTTATTTATTGATACTGTGAGGGCATAGAGAGTGTGAAACAGACCACAGCACCAAAGTTTCCTTCAATATGGTTTTAATCTGGGTCATACATGTGACAAAGCAGCACACTATCCAAGTAGCCTGGTTTGCTGACCCCAGTGCTATTTTTGAAGCTGAGACAGACTAAGCTAAGGAGGTTAAAATGGACAATTCAATTATATACCCAACAGAGTGTGGATTGTCTAATATCTTTCCATTCTGTCAGGTCCTTAAGAAAGAGTTCAGAGTAGATAGAAATGTCCCATGAGGCCTCTGAACACCACAATTGGCAGATGAGTTTAAAGTTTCCAGGGCATGTCCTTTTTTATGGATTTTCTTATTTATTTATTTATTTTTATAAAAAGGAAACATTTACAAAACCATAGGATAAAAGGGGTACAACTTTACACAATTACCACAGAACTCTGTATCCCATCCCCTTCCCTGATAGCTTTCCTATTCTTCAACCCTCTGGGAGTATGGACCCAAGGTCATTGTGGGATGCAGAAGGTTGAAGGTCTGGCTGCTGTAATTGCTTCCCCGCTGAACATGGGCATTGACAGTTCCATCCATATTCCCAGCCTGTCTCTCTCTTTCCCTATTGGGGAAGGGCTCTGGGGAAGCAGAGCTCCAGGACACATTGGTGGAGTTGTTTGTCCAGGGAAGTCTGGTCAGCATCATGCTAGCATTTGAAACCTGGTGGTTGACAAGAGAGTTAACATACAAAGCCAGACAAATTGTTGACCAATCATGGACCTAAAGGTTGGAATAGTGCAGATGAAGAGTTGGGGGTTCTGCCATTTGTATATAGGTAGTAGGCATATTTTAGTTACATTCCAAAGGGCGTACGGCTATACTAGCTTTTTGTTTGTTTTTGCCTTTTCCCTTTTGCCCCTGAGCCTGAAATCTGATATGCCAGAGGATCCAAGTTATTGTCTGGGGAGATGATGTCATGGCCAGAAAAAGGAACAGAAAGCTGGATCAGGGAAGAGAGTAGCTCCTTAATATGGGGAAGGGGTATAAATATTGTTGACTGTGAACCCCATCGATTTGATGTCATCTGGGGCCCATAATCAGCTTAGGAGCCTATGTGACCTCTGCATCTCTGTAGATCTGAATTCATATTCTGTGGTCATGAATAGGAACATTCTATGCTACCCCAGTATCGACCCATCTTCCTCAGGTGTAGCATAGAGTATGTTGTCCATCCTCCCGTTGGAGGATGGAACATTCTCTACCGTTGTTGATCCAAGTTGAGGGCAAGGTCCTATGGGGGCCCACAAAGGGGTCCATTGTGTTGTTCCTGATAGGAATGACTGATAGTGGAGACAAAGGAGAGAGGGATTATTCGAGGCCTAGGCCCATCATGTCTGTTTGGGAATCTCAGGACTCCCCGACTAGGGCCCCAGATGATGGAATGGTCTGATAGTGACTAAAGAGTCATGGTTAAAGTATGCCAGTCTCTTGCCCTTATTCAGCTTTTGCAGTCCTTGCTTTGATGAGGTTAGCTTTGGAGTGAGTGAGAGAACTGTAATAGGAAGTAGGTGAAGAGGGTATCTAAGTCTAAGTGGACACTATTTCATTATGAACTTGATCCTGACTCACTAAAGACTATTGTGTATTTTTGCTTTTAGGTATATATTTTGCCCTAATTTATAGATACATGTGAACATATGCTCTATTTTGTGGGAACTGGCCTATATCTAGGATTTGGGACTTTGTTAGGAAGTGAACTTCCTGGAATGGAATTAGAGAATACCATGAAAGGAGAGGTCTCACCCGAGTAATGAGAGTGAAGGGTTGACATTCAATGCCACGGCATGTCCTTTGTCTACTCTAAGACATCTGCCACAATGTAACTGTACATCTTTTCCCCTGGAGTTTTTGATCTGACACCATTAATGAAAAATAAAGAACCTAGAAGAAATGACAGATATAAAGAGGAAATTCAAAACATGAATTTTAGTGATTAAAGAAGTAAAAAATATTTTTTGACCACACATATATTATATGGCATGAAGTAACTGTGGTTCCCTGAAGAATTTTTACTTTTCTCATTTTCAGATTCAACTGAGGACCTTTTTGTTGTAGTTCAAAAATCTGTTTATTTTTTATGCAATTATTGACCAGCTATTTTTTAATGCATGTGGATATAAAGCCCTGGGAATTAAAGAAATGTTCATCTCCTGAAAAGATTAATAATCTACAGGAATGACCACAGATCACTGTAGTATAAGTCATATATCTACACACACCTTGTTCAATTGCAGTACCTAAGAGAGGAGAGCAGAGTGTCACAGGGCAGGTTGTTGAAGGGAGACCATTTGAGCTGAAATTTTTAAAATGGATAATATACTTCAATAATAAACAGAATTGTTGCTCTGCTTGCCTCCCCCCTCAAAAAAATTTTTAAAGCAAACAAACAAAAACTGTTTCAAATCTGCTCACAGCTTCCTTCCCCCATCACAATATACACAATTATAAATTCTTTCTCTTAAATTTGTCTTTAAATTGCATTTTACAGGTATGGGGAAGCCTGTGAGAAACATAGAAGATTCCCTGTAACTGACTGACTATACAAAGGTATATAGCTCTGTGAGTAAGAAGGAATCTTAAAGTCTTCTGATTCTACCAATCGTCCAAAGGAACCTTCTAATTATACTTAGTATAGTCATTTAACTGTGCTGTCCAGGCAGTGTTCTAAACTCCCTGTACTCATTATCCTTTTACTATGTCCTCACCCTCTTTATAGTGGGCATACCTTACTGACTTTATACTATCAGCTTTGTAAATGTAGCTTGATTGGTAAGAAGAGCCTCAGACCTCAGTAGTGATCCTCTAAAGTGTGTGTTTTAATTAATCCACAATGCTGCCTTTGCTTCTAGAATTTATCAGTCTGACCAATACTTTACTGACTTTAAATACTTTAACCACATCTTGTAAGGTGGATCCTAACAATCTCCTCTGCCCTGACATTGTAGTGTATCAACTAGCACCTGGAATTACCTTGACAACAGAGTTGGAAAATGTCAAGTTTGTGAGGACCTCCCTAATATAAGTGTTAGGATTAGTCACTCTTCTAGTTCAGCTGATTTTAAATGTAATTGAGTTGGGATTAAAGCAAGGATGATTTTCCTCTGTGAAAAAATTAATAAAAATAAACATAGGTCATTTTAAATTATAAAACTGGTTTTATAGCCTATATATATCTCTCTCTCTCTTTTGCCTCTAGGGTTATTGTTGGGTATCAGTGCCTGCATTACAAATCCACTGCTCCTGGTGGCCAATTTTTCCATCTTATCATATAAGACAGAGAAATTGTGAGAGGAGGGCAGATAGAGAGGGAAAGAGAACGTGCCTGTAGACTTGCTTTGCTGCTTCTGAAGCATCCTCCCTGCAGGTGGGGAGCCAAGGGCTCCGGCTCTCATCCTTGCACAGGCCCCTGTGCAGGCCCTTCTACTTAGAACTATGTGCACTTAACAGGGTTCTAACCGTCAAGAAAATATTCTTCATTTTCCATGAAGCCTCACAAGACTGAATAATGATGCAGCTTTTTAAAATCTAAAGTGACTGTAACACTTTGTTGGAGTTAGGTTTGCAAAGAACCTCAAGATGATGATTGAATCACATCCTGAAGAAATTCACATGATCAATTTTCATCAAATGATTACTCTTTTATTAACAATACAGTAAATTATGTGTGTGCTTATGTGATTACTATTAGGGATTACAGTTTGTAACAGTAAATACAGTTTCTGAATACTTTATGAGAAGTCCACGCAAGATAATCACTGAAATTTTGAAAATTGAGAAATAGTCATAATATTTAGAGTCAAAAACACACAAAAAGAAGTCACATGCACATATTCAGAGAAGTCCTGGTAGTAAGTAAAGTAGACAATAAGTATGATAACACATCATCAAATGGAACAGTGTTCTTACCCTTGTTTTCTGGACAATAATATTCAGTAATGGGAGGAGATAATGAGACTGTCAGCACAGATTTTATTCTCCTGGGGCTCTGGCCTGAGTTCACTCACCTTATAATCCTTATCTGCCTCATTCTTCTGGTCTACTTCATCGCTGTCATGGGTAATGCTGTTCTCATTCTTCTCATCTGGCTGGATTCTCGGCTCCACGCCCCTATGTACTTCCTACTCAGTCAGCTCTCCCTCATTGACTTGGCCTTGATTTCAACCTCTGTCCCCAAAATGGTCACAAACTTCTTCTCAGGGAAGAGAAACATATCACAGTTTGGCTGTGGAGTCCAGATCTTCTTCAGTTTAACTCTGGGGATTGCTGAGTGCCTCCTGCTAACCCTCATGTCCTATGACCGGTACACTGCTATCTGTAATCCACTGCGTTACTCAGTCATCATGAGCCATACTATCTGTAAACACATGGTCATTTGGTCTTGGGCAGGAGGGGCAGTAACTTCCCTGGTTCATACAGCCTATGCCATGCACTTTCCAACCTGTCGTCCCCGAAAGATTCCTCATTTTTTGTGTGAGGTTATGGCTCTCCTGAAACTCACTTGTGAGGACATTTCAGCCTATGTGAAGTCAGTAGTAGTCTCGAGCTTTCTGGTAGTCCTCATTCCCTTGAGTCTTATCCTGGCTTCTTACACCCTCATCTTTCTTGCTGTCCTCCGCATGAACTCATCTGAGGGCAAGAGCAAAGCTCTGGCCACCTGCTCTTCCCATCTCTGTGTGGTAAGCCTTTATTTCGGTCCTGCCATATTGGTATACATGAGACCTGGATCTTCTAAGACTCCCAAGCTAAACCAGTCTCTATTCATGTTTAATGCCATCCTTACCCCTATGCTTAATCCTCTCATCTACAGCTTGAGAAACAAGGATGTCATAGCAGCTGTAAAGGGTATAATCATCAGTAGATGCCCTTTACAGAAGACAAAATGCCACTTGGGTCATTATACTTGATTATAATGCCATGATAGCATGTTTCTTTGAATTATTTTCAACCGCTGATTTAAGAATCATAAAAATGTTAGAAGTTATTTTTAATAATATTTTATGACAAATATAAAACAGAAAAACCACTTTACCATGGCCTATGAGCATCATCGAAATAACCACTGCTTCTGACAGACATTTCTGAAATCGCACTGCTTTTCTAGATAACACAGGCTTCCATTTTTGCTTGCATACAACTGAGTCACATCTGCCTACACATGCTTGTGTAGAAGTATGTGAGATCTGCTTCTTGAACAGTCGACAGACTTACAATATAGGCTGTGATCTATAAGAAGAACTTCTTTTCCTTATTTATTTATTACATAGAGATAGAGAGAAATCCAGAGGGAAAGGGAGATGGATAGGGAGGGAGGAAGAGAGAGACACATGCAGCCCTGCTTAACCACCCACGAAACTTCCCCCTGCAGGTGGGGACAGGGGGATTTGAACATGAATCCTTGCACACTGTAACATGTAGACTCAGCCCGGTGTACCACCTCCTGGCCCCAAGAAAACTTCTTACAACGAGACTTGTAACTGATGTGGCATTAAAATAGTGCATCTAGGGCCAGGTGGTGGCACACCTGGTTAAGTGCACACATTACAATGTGCAAGGTCCCAGGTTCAAGCCCCTGGTCCCTACCTGCAGGGGAAAAGCTTCATGATTGGTAAAGCAAGGTTTCAGGTGTCTCTTTTGGTCTTTTTCTCTCTCTATCTCCCCTGCCCTCTAAATTTATGTCCCTATCTAATAAATAAAAAAAAAATATCTTAAAAATAGTAACACCCGTGGTCCGGGAGGTGGTGCAGTAGATAAAGCACTGAACACTAAAGCATGAGGTCCTGAGTTCAATCCCCAACAGCACATGTACCAGAGTGATGACTGGTTCTTTATCTCTCCTATCATTTCTCATGAATAAATAAATAAAATCTTTAAAAAAATAGTTGCACCTCTCTTGAATTAACAAAAACAACTTATTATCATGTTGGATGCCTGTAGTAAAAATAGTCAGCATTTCTTTTTGTAAGAAATGAAGAATAAATCTTTTATTTTTATACTATTTCTGACTTTATAGTTACTTTCCATTGAAAGCACAGCTATAAAAATCCCTTCATGATACTCTTAAAAATTAAAATAAAATGTTACCTACCTCCTAACATTGCTAGGGAGAGTAAATGAGTTGGTATACATATTATTCCAATAATATAGATGAGTAGTATAGATAAATATATATATGTAAACATACACACACGTATATGTGTGTGTGTTTGTGCACATACCCAAGAAATTGAAGGTCAGACAATATACAAGTACTCAGGAGAGAAGTAAGCTCAATTCTATAAACTGTTTTTACTAGACATGACAAATGTTGCTTTAATTCACTTGATAGGACAGAGAGAAATTGAGAAAGAGAAAATAAAGAGAGAAATGGAAAGAAAGATACCTGTATCACTTGTTTCACTGCTCATGAAATTTCCACCCTGCAGGATGGGTCTAAGGACTTGAGCCTGAATCCTTACACAAGGTAACATATGTGTTCAACCAGGTGCATCACCTCCCAGCCTGTTGCTTTACAGGTAAGAAACATGTACCATATCCAGTTTAGGATGAATACCAAATGGCTCAGTGGCAAAAATTAGCCTTTAGTCAAGGTTGAGATAAAAAAAAAGAAAAACTAAGATTTCTAGACTAAAATATAAATCTTAAGTGTCATAAAAGAAAAATACAAATAACATGGTAGAAATTCAGAGGTTAAACAGGCTCCTGTGCTAAATATGAACTTTGATATGGGCCCTAGGACAGATTGATGGGGTTTACAGTTAATGATATTTATGTACTTTTCTCACACTTGGGAGCTTTCAGTCCAGCTTTCTAGCCCTATTCTTAACTCTGACACCATCTTCATAAGACACTTTTAGTCCACCTGCATGTTAGCCATCAGTTCAGGAAAAATTACTAGTCATGGGACCCTTGCAACATACCTAAAATAGACTTTCTAGCTTCTTCCCACTTGAAGACACCTAATTTCATCTGTCCTATTTCTACCTTTGGGTTCCTATTTATGAAACTATTTGTCCTGCTTTATTATGTCACCACCTTTCATCCACCAATTTGCTGACACTACTATGACTCCATCTTGACTTCCCTGGGCAGACACATTCACCTTAAATCTTTACTTAAGTCCTTAAGTCTTAACTCTCTAGAGCCTTACACCAGTAGAGAAAGATAGAAACAGGTTGATGGTATGGATCGACCTGCTAACATGCATGTCCAGCAGAGAAGAAGCAATTATAGAAGTCATACTTTCCACCTTCTGCACCCCATAGAGAGTTTTGGTACATAGTCCCAGAGGGATAAAAAATGGGGTCATTTCCAATGAAGGGGATGGGAAACAAAACTCTGGTGGTGGGAACTGTATGGAATTATACCTGTTATCTTAAAATCTTGTTAATCTTTATTAAAATATAAATAATTAGTACTTACAGTTTTAAAAATTCACCCAATGAGAAGCCATATAAATACATCAAACATCTACTGAAAGAGCTACAGCAATATATTAACAGCAACACAGTCATAGTAGGGGATTTCAACATCCCATGCTCTCAACTTGTCTAATCATGCAAGCAGAAAATCAATAAAGACATGAGGGAGCTAAATGAGGAGATAGATAAACTAGAACTATTGGACATTTTCAGAATCATTCATCCCAAGAAACTGGAATACACATTTTACTCAAGTCCACATGGGTCATTCTCAAGGATAGACCATATGTTAGGTTACAAAAACAGCATCAGCAAATTCAAGAGCATTGAAATCATCCCAAGGATCTTCTCAGACCACAGTGGAATTAAACTAACACTTAACAATCAACAAAAGATTAGTAGTAGTCCCAAAATGTGGAAGGTCAGCAGTACACTACTTAACAACTACTGGGTCAAAGAGTTTTAAAACACTGGTAAAACACTAACAATAATCTTATAAATAATATACTTATTTCTCTAAGGACTCAGAGGTTCCAGAGAATTACTCTGATATATGTAGTGCTGGTTACTGAACTCAGGACTTTAGGCACACAAGTCCAGTTCTTTTCTGATGTGCACATATTTTTAACTGCAGTGATGGAACCTAGTACATGTGTGATTCTTCTGATCTTGGGCTTTTTTTAATTCTTATTTCAGAGATAGATATATAGAGACATGGGAATTGTGTGAATTTGTATCCCTATTATCCTATGGTTTTTTTTTGTCAGTGTTTCCTTTTTATAAATAAAATTTTAAAAATAAAGAAAGAGATATATAGAGAGAAACAGAGAGACCACATATTTGGATATGCCCTGGTTCTATCTGTGGTGCTTCCACGTGGCGCTGGAGCTCTAATTCATGGATTTGCACAGAGAAAGACAGGTTTTTTATCAGATGAGTTATCTCCAGCCTCTATAATTTTAAATATTTAAACATATCAGCACAGCTGGAGACTTTTACAGGTTTATAAATTTTTCATGTTAATTCTCATAAAAATGAATGGGAGCTAGGATCCAAGTGATTATTATTTATTAATTCATGAAATTTTCACCTTGCAGTCATTTAATCCATTCGTCCTGTTTATAAATGAGAACAAAGAGTTCAAGTAAAGTCTATTTACAGATGGTATTGTGCTGCTGACTCACAATGTATAATGTACACACTTGTAAACCTAGGGAAATAAAACTTCAAAAAGACTGATCTGATACTACTAGGCTCTGAGCCACTTTGTGTATCATCTGAGACTCTGCACCTGCTGCTCCAATACCTAGTGGTGATTGGCACTACCCAAGAACCAAACTAAAAGGTACTTTCCCAACAAACCATAATCCAAAGGGAATACAAAGTTAACAAGCATTACTCAGAATCTATGTAGGTGAAGGTTCTGTACAAAGGCAGAGTCTGTGTCCTTATCTCCAAAATGAGGGAAGCAGACCTGAAAACCTGTTTTATTTTCATCCTGTTTGTATCCTGATAGCAACATATTGAATCATCTATGTGAACAGATGATCTGTGTACTCACTTGTTAAAACAAAGGTTATGAGAGAGGCTAAATTATTTGTGCCAAGGATACAGCACCCTGTTTGGGGTCATGATTATTTCTGTGTACACCCAGCATTAGAATTCACCACCAGTAGCCATATTCACTATCACTACTTGGTGATAAATTAAATACCTTCAGCAGTGTTTTCAGCACCTATCTGATGGTAAAGATTAAAACCTAAGTTCCTGGTGCATCAGAATCAGGAGCCCTGGAATCTCTAAGTTTTCTCAATCCTCAAGTGGCTATCTATAGTTGACTGAGTTGGAGGAGCATCGGTCCAAAAAAGACACAAGAGTAATATGCGTATTTTCACTCAGTGACATTTTCTGTGGGAGAGACAACATAGCATCCCTTAATTGTGAGTTCAAGATAATTAAGGCCCTAATTGGTTTCTTTGTAAACTTGTTCTCTAAGAGACTGGGTACTTTGTCAGATTCTGGCAAGGACTTAGTAGCTCAGTTCTGTGTGATTCAGCACTGTAGTATTTGGCCTCTGTGAGTCACAACACAATGATTAGGCTGAAGACTAAGTGAAGTAAATGATCTTCAGAAAAGCCAATCCTGTGAACCAAATACCACCAAGTAGATAGTTCCAGTGAGCCAGAGAGCTATGATGCCATGAAGGAACCCTGATGATTTCAGGTAAGATGGGACACACATGAGAATACTGGTAGGGGTGCTTTATGAAAGTCACATTAAAATGAGGGCTTCCTAGTTTCTTGTTTTTCCTGTACTGAGTATTACATTACAACTGGAAATTCAATGAAGAAGAAAAATGCTATTTCTATAGACTCTGTTCATAATGGATTAAACCCCCCCTCCCAGTATTATTCTGCAATAGGCTTTATAACAGTTGAGTCTCTGATCCACCTCCGACAGAAATGGAAATCATCCATTGTTCTTCCATAGATAACAGAACTCTCTCTCCGAAAATTAAAAACAAAAGTATCATACATATACTGATAATCAAATTTGCTTGCCCAAATTTACAGAAACTTAAAGAAATCTGTGTACTTCTATAGTTAAAGGTATATTGTATTAGATATAACAGCATACTTTTAAAGATGTGATGTTGTCCTTGATTTTACAATAATATTAAAAAGCATTAAAATTAGTTGGTCAAACAAGGGTTGCATTAATTTTCATGTTTTTTTTTCTATAAACAGCAGAACAAAATAGCAGTGTAATACAAAGATGCAAAAGACAGTTTAGAGTACATATAAGTAAATGAACCATTTAAATACAAGAATCTTGATGGTGAGTGTGGTGTGGAACTATACCTGTTATTTTTTAATCTTGCAAACCACTATTATATCATAAACAAAAAAATATACATAGCTGTATTGTATTTACACACACAAACACACGCACACATCAATACTGCTTTGCTCTTTTCAGTAGTTTTCAATCAACTTCACACATTTATTTTTTCTTTATTGGGGGGTTAATGGTTTATAATCAACAGTAAAATACAGTAATTTGGACATGTGTCATATTTCTCAGTTTTCCACGTAACAATTCAACACCCTCTAGTTTGTCCTCTGCCATCTTCCAGGAACTGAACTCACCATGACCCACCCCCCCACCACTCCCAAAGTCTTTTACTTTGGTGTAATACACTAAACCCAGCCCAAATTCTGCTTTGTGTTTTCTTATTTTTCAACTTCTCTTTTTATTACCAGTTATTATGATTTCTTAATGATCGACAAGATTGTGGGATAAGAGGAGTATAATATACCTGTCATCTATATCTGGGGGTGAGGGTGGGAGTTGTGACTGATCCAACCTGACAAAGTATGTAAATTTAGTTTAAGTTTTTGTTTTATGACATGTCAACTACAGTATACAATTAAGATAAGTGCAAAAACTGTCACTTAGTAAGTGACTTGGACCATGAGTTCTTTGACCAATATAGTAAATTAAAAATAAACAAGACACGTTTGTCTGGACAGATATCTGAATGTCCACTATTTTATTGCCTCCTGAGAAGAGTCACCGAGCTTTGCTGGATCCTGAATCATAATATCTGTTCTAGTTAGTCAGTATTTCAGGAATATCTATGCTTCTTTTATGAGACTTACTGAAAAATAGCAAAGAGAATTGTCTCTCATTGAGCTATTAAATTTAGATCAGAATGCAAAAAAAAAAAGAAAACAATTTTCCTGAAGAATCTGTTTCAGTTACCAGAATTAAGTTATGACATAGTTGACTGCATTTATGTGTATGAATTTAAAAAATGTAAATATAATCTCAGAATACCAAAATATTGGCAAACTTTACCAAAAACGGAAAAATCAGCAAAGTAACAGCTGCACTGTGAATGTATTTAATTGATTAGATTTGGCACTTTATCTTAGGATCACAGAGTATTTTACTAGATAGAGCCTTAGGTTTTAGACCAGTGGTTTTAACTATCTTGCACAAGAACCAATGAGATATCATGAGAGGCAAAATAAAGCTTATTTATTAGAAATAACGCATTAGATAGTGAATAGTAGAAATATGTTTCTACAAATAAAATTCAATATAACCATTGTAAAATTCAATGTAAATTTTATCTCATTTTGTGGATTAGCTAAAAAAAAATTATTAGAATACCCACCTTTTATGCATAAGACATGGAGTTATATATGTTTTACATTTAGAATGAGGTAAGGACTTAGGCTACACTCACAAACCAGAGCATAGCCAGTCTTAAACTTTAAATTCTTTTTGTCTAATAAAACTATATGGGTGGCAGAAAGCTTGTTACTTCCGAGTTTTGCCGGGAGTGAGTTGGTAGGCAAGACCTGAGAGCAAGCATATCAGTGAGGACTGTGGTTTCTTTTAGGTCACAGAATGGGTTCCCTAAAGTTTCTTGTGAGTCTGTTTGCTCATACATGCTTAGTTAATAAAATATCAGTAGGTTTTGTAAAATTTTATCTTATTGTATTTTTAATTTTTTAATCTTCGTTTATTTATTGGATAGAGACAGCCAGAAATCAAAAGGCAAGGGGATGATAGAGAAAGAGAGAGGTAGAGAGACACCTGCAGCACTGCTTCACCACTCTAAAAGCTTTCCCCCCTGCAGGTGGAGACCCGGCACACTGTAACATGTGCACTCAACCAGGTGCACTTCCACTCCGCCATCGTTTGATAAAATTTAGTTTGATATTTTCTAAATTTTCTTTTCAGTTTTAGTGAAGTCATAGGGAAAAGGAAGAATTCTTCCTCACCTCAGCAAACCTATTTCATGATATTTAACACACACACACACACACACACACACACACACACAATTAGCTTAGGGAAATTTGCAGAAAGGAGTAGTAAAATTCACACCCATATCATAGACCTATGGAATTACTGATTAGAATATTTGGAGTTGTAGTACAATCAGTCAGTCATATCAAGTCACCAGTGTGACTATGATCTCCAAAGTTTGTTAAAGTAACACATTGTTAAAGTAGCAGTAAATTATTTTAGATTGATAATCCCTTGGGTTTTTTACATAAAGGAATCAACTTTCTTGATTTTACTTCACTAACTCCAATGAATAAATTCTCCTCATGGTAAAAAATAATGTATATAACAACATGCTATTAAATCTTAGATTCCACCTAATCAATCTGACATGTTACACAAAATAAATGAAATTATTCCATTCACTGTAGTCACAAATTTAGCACTCTGTGGTCTTCTTCTTCTAGCGTTTGCCCTTCTTCCATAGCCAGTCAACAGCGTCAGGTTGAAAGCTGTCAGGAGCTGCTTGTTGCTGGCTTTGAAAGTGACTGGGATCCATGTGGATTCAGTCGGCTAAGAAGGATCGTCAGTTTCCCCAATGAATGGGTACTCACAGGATGCACCACGAGAAGGTTGATCCAATGCATCCCAATGTACAAGTCAATTTAATAATTTATGTAGTAGAGAAAAAGTACAAAGTCAGAGACTTCAGAGTCAGCAATGGTATGTATCATTATGAATAAGGGAAGAATATATACCAGTCCAGGGAGTCGGGGGGTAGCACAGTGGGTTAAGTGCACGTGGCACAAAGCGCAAGGACCGGCCTAAGGATCCGGTTCGAGCCCCCGGATCCCCACCTGCAGGGGAGTCGCTTCACAGGTGGTGAAGCAGGTCTGCAGGTGTCTATCTTTCTCTCCCCCTTTCAGTTTTCCCCTCCTCTCTCCATTTCTCTCTGTCCTATCCAACACAACGACATCAATAACAACAATAACTACAACAATAAAACAACAAGGGCAACAGAAGGGAATAAATATTTCAAAAAAAAAGAATATATCATTTCTAACTAAGGTTACTGTACATTGGCCAGGACCACACTTTTCATGGTCTAACCCGTGTCAGCAACATCAGAATCATTAGAGCATTTCTTAAACATATGTATTTCAGATCTCATCCTAGATCCAATTCTAAATTTCTGAAAGTGAAACCTAGAATATAAAATACATTTTAGCAGATGTTCTATGTAGTTCTAGTGTCCAATAATCTTGGATCTCAAAGAGGGTCAAGAAGTCAAGTAGATTGAAGAGATATAGACAGCAGCTCTCTCCTAATCACTGAAGAACTCTATTAACTTCAGGGGATAGACTACCTGTGTTAACATTCTGCATGAAAACTACAAAAAATGACAAAAGGTACTTCTCTCAATGTTTGAGTGCTTCATCATCAGGTATGTCAGGCTGGTTACTATCTTTTTATTTCTTTCGTGTAATATGTTGACTGTAAAATACAGTGAGTATAGATATCAGTTTTAAAACATGTACCTTTTTGCACTCTTCTTAGAGGTATCAAAGTTAAGCTTGCTGCTTGCTGAATCTCTGAATATAGTTGGGATAAATAAACTCAGTTCTACCAAACAGACAAATACTGAAGCCATAGAATATATCAGAGTATTCAATAGTCCCTGGGGGGAACAAAACATTAACATTATTGAATATAAATGTGAAGGTGTTCCAAAATACAGTGTATTTCAAAGTCTCAACATGATTACTCCATGTTCTATTTGCATCCTAGGACTACCTTACTAAAGCACCCTTTCACTATGCTAAAATTATCTCAACCACAAGCATGGAAAGAAAAAGAAAACATAGTAAGGAGTCTTCAGATTAACAAGAGTAGGATTAAAGGTGAAGTAGAAAAGTGAATATCGCAAGGCTGTCTCATGTCTTAGAAGAGGAGATGGCATAGAAAAGTGATAGGAGGGAGTCTGGCGGTAGCGCTTTGGGTTAAGCACACATGGAGTAAAGTGCAAGGACCAGTGTAAGCATTCTGGCTTGAACCCCCGGTTTACCACCAGCAGGGGAGTCGCTTCACAAGCAGTGAAGCAGGTCTGCAGGTGTCTGTCTTTCTCTGCCCCTCTGTCTTCCCCTCCTCTCTCCATTTCTCTCTGTCCTATCCAACAATGATGACATCAATGACAACAATAATAATAACTACAACAATAAAACAACAAGGGCAACAAAAGGTAATAAATATTTTAAAAAGGAAAAGAAAAGTGATAGGAGGGTTGGGGGTAGATAGCAAAAAAAAAAAAAAGTGAATATCGAAGGGTTTACTGCTCATCTCAATCAAATCAAGGCAACCAGTGTCACCTTGACATGATTCACTTTGGACTGTATCCAGAGGCAACAGATCTGGGATGTCAACCTTCCAGCTCCAATACTCCAGTGAAACCTTTCCTAGCTCATAGAACTCCTTAATTCCATTTTGGATAGCACACTTTCTAGTTATAGAACCTAGATATAGACCAGGGCCCATGAGATAGGGCACATGTTCACATGTATCCATAAGATAGGGGGAAATACGTACCTTAAAGTATAAGTGTGCAGTGGTTTACAGTGACTCCAAAAGTAGCAAAAAGTTATATAAATAAATAAGGAGAAAAAAAAAAAGAAAGAAAGAAAGTGCCTCACTTTCCAAAGGGCAGCTGGGTCAACATATTCTATTACTCGAGGAAGACCAATCCTGAAATAAGTGCAGCCTAAAATGTTCCTAGCTATGACCATGGAAAGAGAGCTCAGACTGACAGAAATGCAGAGGTTACACAGGCTCCTGTACTAAATATGAGTAGACATGGGCCCTAGCTCAGATCGATGGGGTTTACAGTTAATGGTATTTATATACTTTCCCCATATTTGGGAGCTACTCTCTTCCCTGACTTAGCTTTTTCCCTATTCCTAACACTGACACCATCTCCCCAGACAATACTTTTAGCCCATCTGCATGTTAGCTCTTGGACTCAGGCAAAAATTAGTAAGGTCTTGGGCCCCTTAATAGACTCCCTAGCTTCTTCCAACATAAAGACCCCAAATCTCATCTACTATATTTTTACTTTTAAGTTCCTGATTATTAAACAATCTTCTCTGCTTTATATCTTACTGCTTTTCAGCCACCAAGTTGCAGATGCTACCTTGATGTCAACCTGACTACCCTGGGCAGGCCTCACCAATATGTCCTGGAACCCCACCTCTCCAGAGTCCTACCCCAGTTGGAAAATACAGAAATAGGCTGGGGGTATAGACTGATCTGTTAATACCCATGTTCAGCAGAGAAGCAATTACAGAATCCAAACCTCCCACCTTCTGCACCCCATAAAAGTCTTTGGTCCATATTCCCAAAGTGATAAAAGACTAGGGACCCTTTCAGTGGAGGGGAGGGTATATGGAATTCTGGCGGTGGAAACTGTATGGAAGTGTACCCCTCTTATCCCACAATCTTGTCAATCATTATTAAATCAATAATAAATAAAAGATGTTATACCATGCGTAGAAAAATTCAGCAAGTGACATAGCTAAGCTCTAACTGTTCATTCCTCTCCTATAATTGCAACACTTTTATATAGTAGAGGAAATTACACTGTTACCCCTCCAAAAAATCTTTCATGAAAGGTTTAAACTACTATGCTAAATAGGCCTTTATACACATCCCTGGTGTCATATATACAAGGTTTAAAAATTTCCATTATCTTTCAGGTGAAGGAGAGAACATGGAGACAGGAAATGAGACAATAAGTACAGACTTCATTCTCCTTGGCCTTTTCCCTGGAATGAAACATACTGGTCTCCTTGTCTCTGCTGTTCTCCTCATCTACATCATTGCCATCACAGGAAATACCACCTTGATTCTTCTCATCTGGGCAGATCGCCATCTCCACACCACTATGTATTTCCTGCTTAGCCAACTCTCCCTTATTGACCTAACTTTCATCTCAAGCATAGTCCCCAAAATGGCAGTCAACTTTTTCTCAGGCAAGAAGAAAATCTCTCTAATTGGCTGTGGAACCCAGATCTTCTTCACCTTGACTTTGGGGATTGCTGAGTGTATACTTCTAACCCTCATGGCTTATGACCGCTATGTGGCCATCTGTCATCCACTCAAATATCAAATCATTATCAGCCTCCAGGTCTCCAAGCAGATGGCTCTGGGATCCTGGGTGGGAGGGGTTCTGGCCTCCTTGGTTCACACAAGCTACTCCATGCACTTCCCCCTCTGTGGCCCCCGGGAGCTCCACCACTTCTTCTGTGAAGTAAAGGCCATCCTGAAACTGTCCTGTGAGGACATCTCTGCCTATGAAAAAGGGGTAGTAGTGACCAGCATTATTGTGGTTCTTCTCCCTATTAGCCTCATTCTGTCTTCCTACACCCTCATCTTCCTCCAAGTCTTGCGAATGAACTCTCCTGAGGGCAGGAACAAGGCACTGGCTACCTGCTCCTCACATCTAACTGTAGTCATATTTTACTATGGTCCAGCCATGCTGATATACATGAGACCTGGATCTTCCCACACCCCCACACTGAACCAGGCTCTCTTTATGTTTGACACCATCCTCACTCCCATGTTGAACCCCCTCATATATAGCCTGAGGAATAAGGAAGTGGTGGGCTCCATGAAGAGAATGCTATGGAAACTCCCCCTTTTGAAGTAGGTTCATGTCTTTATGAGAAGACAGGACACTTCAAAGTTCAAATATCCCTGAGAGGCAAGAGGATTCACCCAGGACTCTCTGTGTCCTCTTTCTTCTCTCCAAATATTGTCTTGTCTCATTTTAAAAATGTGTTTATATAATAAGAGAGAACAGAGTGAGAAATAAGACCTTATCTGGTGATAAACTGTATCATGGATCAAACACAGGGTCTTAGTTTGAGGTCTACCCATTGAGCTCTACTGAGTCAATTCTGAAATATGCTCTACATCTCTTATCCTAGTATTCTGATAATGTCAATTTTAAGTAACTAAATCAATTAATTCTCTAAGCACAGAGGAAAGACAAAAATCAAGCCACTTTAAAAAAATATGCAATGCAGTCGAGTTCTAAACCACAACCAATTATCTATATGATAATACTGTGATAAATATTCCTAATACTGTTTCATTTGAGTGATCTGGTATAGAGAATCACTATTTTAAATGCAATAAAATTTTAGATGAGGCACAAAGCTCAAGGACCGGCTTAAAGATCTCGGTTTGAGCCCCAGTTCCCCACCTGCAGGGGAGTCGCTTCACAAGCAGTGAAGCAGGTCTGCAGATGTCTGTCTTTCTCCCCCCCCCCTATCTCCCCCTTGTCTCTCCATTTCTCTCTGTCCTATCCAACAACGATGACATCAATAACTACAATAAGAGCGACAAAAGGAAATAAATATTTTAAAAAGAAATAAGACACTTCAAAATATAAAATATAAAACTAAATAGAGAACTAAAATAGATTGCAGTAAGGCAAACTAGTATACTACAATTTTCTTCTTAGATTAGAATTTTGGGTTAGGAAGAAACTATTAATAGTCTTTAAGCTTTATCATCACTAAAACTAAAATTGCGCTGTATAGAAGACTGAGTCCACCATTAGCCTATTATTGCCTTCTTCGTTTGAAATGACCAATTAAAAGACCATCATATGCACTATCAGACCATCATTCATAATTGAACAAGGTAATCATAATTTTTTTAATTTATTTTTTATTAATTATCTAATAATAAAAAGTTGTCTACAAAAAAATCATAAGATTACAACTTCTAGTTCTCAGGAAAGAAATTGATGCCATACACAAAATAACAGTAACACTTGGATGGATCCCAGGGGTATTTGCTGCATTCAAATTCCCAGTGCTTTAGGTTGTTCTCTAAGTGCAATCTAGCTCTCTGCCTGTTATCAAGGAAGCTATTCAATTCATATCACATATTGAGCATTATCAAAGAAGTGAGCATAGTCAAAGAAGTGATAGCATCAGTAAGGGGCTGAAACATGATGAGGAAATTTGAAAAAAAAAGTCAGAGTTCTGGAATTTCTGCAGCTAAGGGAAGGACAGTCCCTGGAGACAGACTTCTAGGGTTCAAATTAGGCTCCCTCTCTTAACATGTCTTTGGCAATAGATAAATTAGTAAACTCTTCACAACTTCAGTTTTCCTCTTTAGTAAAATGAAAATAATAACAACATCAACCTTGTGGAATATAGTCAGACTTGGGTGAGGTTATAAATCTCTAAGAACAGTTCATATGGTGGTTATCTCTGGGAGGTGAGAAGGTGGGGATAGAGAACTCTGCTAGTAGGTGTGGTATGGAACTATATATTGTGATCTTATGATCTTCTAACATATTATTAATAACAAATAAAACTATTTTTTAAAAAGAAGTTAGTTCATACTCACATATACTGCCTTAGAGGTGACTGTTACACAAAATTAATATTCAAATAATATGACTTGAAACAATATATTTCTCAGTTGCTTAACCAACCAGTCCAATGACATTTTAGGTTAACAGTGTACAAACTGCAAACAAACAAACAAACAAAAACCCCAAATCCACAACAATTTATAAGCCATTTTGGATGACCAAGAAGAAACATAAACCACAAGCCCAGATACAGATGCAAACAATAATTAGATTCAACATGGGACAAGGAGCGACTTCCAGCAACTGGTGGCAGTTTAAAGTTTAACTGGTAGAGTGAAAGACAGGTTAGGATTGCCTCTGAAGTCACTAAAAATCAATGTATTCATATTGGTTAGATTTGATATCATCAAACCTAACACCTATCAATCAGACTCTCAAAATATAAACTCTTCCCCCAGATTACCAAAGCCCCAGCATCACTTACGTGGTGTGCTAATGTGGGAGAAAGTTCAGATGCTTTATATCCCTCATCTCATCTCTCATTCTAAATAATATTAAAAGAAAAAGCTCATGCACAAGGTGTTAACATAAAAAACAAAGTTCATAACATGATTTGAGGGACATATACATTATAGAATAATTACAAAATTCAATGCAATTGACATATCAATCTCATTACATATTAAACTCTCTCTCTCTCTCTCTCTCTCTCTGTGTGTGTGTGTGTGTGTGTGTGTGTGTGTGTGTGTGCTGAGAGAACACTTATCATTTAACGTTAGGAACTTCCGCTAATATACAATTAATCCTAAATGCCTTAATGTGATATCATCAGTCTCCACATCCTAGATTATTTCACATGGTGAACTTTACCTCTCAAGTTTAATCACACTAAATCTTAACTATTTATTAAAACCAGTTTTTTCAAATTCAAGCTAAAAAAATATTCACACATTAATGCAACATATAGTGGCTCCACATCCTCAGCGGTGTTGTACTAACTAGGAGAGACCTGGTTGCTCTGTTTATCTCAATCAACTCAGATTCCTAACCACTTCTTTTTAAAAATTATTTTATTTAGGGCTTAATGTCTAGCATACAGTTGTTGACACATGTGTCTGTGGGCCATGTGTATGTCTTCTTGAGAAAACTGTTTAATTCTTTGGGCCATTTTTTTATTGTATGATTTTGGCCAAGAGTTTGCCAGTTGTACTTATGGTTTCAGAAGACCAGCTTTTGCCTTCATTGATCCTGTATATTGCTTTATGTCTTGCTTTGTTTTCAGTGTCATTTATTTAGTCTTTACTATTTTGCTACTTTGGGATTTAACCTTCACTTATTCTTCCATTTCTAAATTCTTCAGGTGTAAGGGAAAGTTGTTTATCTGGACTTTTTTCCTTTGCTGTCTTATCTGAAGTGCCCACCATCAGATTCTCAGGGTCTCTGATATCCTGTAACTAGATTTTGAGGCCTTAGGGTCACATGTTATCAGCCTGCACAGGGTCAATTTCTCTCCAGTCACATAACTAGGACAGAAATAGTTAGTAGAATTTCCACTGAGGTTGCAAATCATCAATGTACTTGAATGGATTTCATACCCTCCATACCTTTAAGGAAGACTCTCCCAAAATGTGATTATCCCAGATTACCCAGTCTCATTCAATTACATTTTAGTATATAAACAAGTGTGATGCTTTGTTAACTTCTAAGCACCAAAATCACTCAAAACTACCGAGAGCTCAATTAATTGAGGTTAAACCAATATTAACTGCTTTTTACATACTTTACACTTAACTCCTTAAAATTTATCTTAACGCAACTAGGGACCAGGTGAAGTACATTCTCTGCATACATTATTGTATTTAACAACTTAAAAAGTCTGTTGTTATCATCTTTTTGTGTATAGGAAACAGCACAAAAGATGGAAGAATCTGTCAAGTCACATGGTTATAAAAAGGTAAATCTGGGAGCTGGGCGGTAGTGCAGCGGGTTAAGCGCAGGTGGCTCAAAGCATAAGGACCAGCATAAGGATGCCAGTTCGAGCCCCAGCTCCCCACCACAGGGGAGTTGCTTCACAAGTGGTGAAGCAGGTCTGCAGTTGTCTATCTTTCTCTCCCCCTTTCTGTCTTCCCCTCCTCTCTCCATTTCTCTCTGTCCTGTCCAACAACGACATCAATAATAACTACAACAATAATAATAATAATAATAAAAGGTAAATCTGGGTTCATGCTTTCTCTTGCTCCTTAACCATAGAGTTGTTGAGCAGAGAGAGAGAGGGTGAGACTGATTCTTCTCCCTGGTGATTTCATACTTTCCCTCCTGACACCAGAGCTTATTATCTTCAGGGCTGGACCAAGCCTATCCATACTCCAGAGAGTTAACATGTCTCCCATCCAGTGCACTATATTTAATCTCTGCTTCATGAACTACTAGAGGCACACTGGATCAACTATGAGCTTATATTACCAGTTTCCGAATAATTATAAGGCCTTATTCTCCACACAAGGAACCTAATGCCTTAGTTGATGAGCTATATGAAACAGACAGACATGGAAAATTGAGAATTCCCAGGAGGTGACTAAGATGGATTCATACATAATAAAGAGGTAATCAACATGAAAGAAGTCCATATCTTGGGTTCACATGGGCAAAAACATGGCATTTATCTAATCATTTATTTATGTGTGATACTCTATACCTCGTAGTGTCTTCAAAATGCTTTAGAAAAAAAAGCACAAATATTTTAAACTTGTCATGGAAAGTAAATGGCTGCATAATAATTCAGAGTAAGACACTGGGGCAAATCATATTGTATAGTTAGGTAGATTATCTGTATTCACATGTATGCAGTTTACAATGCACAAAATTTGCAGCCTATGAATTACTCAATAACTAATAGGCCTTAGCAACATAGATAAACCATTTGTATATCAGCCTAGATGAAATCCTTATCTCCTAAGAACATGGTAAGAGACATTACTGGTATTTTTCTAGGCCCCTAGTCAATTTTTTAGAGTCATCACATTTTTAAATAAATCACAAGTACTAATAGATTCAAATGGTATGCTTAATTTTATGCTTTAATTTGTTCATTCAGTATATTCTGTGACAGTGTTTTCCTAGATAGGGTAGAAATGCATAGAACCCTGTCCCATATGCCTTTTGTGAAACACATGAGACTTATTTGCTGCCCTTGACACTGTGCTATGACATTATAAAAATCACAATTTAGTCCTTCAGATGAAAGAGTATGTGATTGTCATAAACAGAGCTATGAAATTCCTATTATCCACTTTAATTTTACAGAGGTCTCTTACCCTGTCACCAAATATCAATTCCAATTCACTCCTTACTCAGTGGCTGTAAGACCTTGGTTGGAGGTTAAGATATAGAGGTCAACTCAGCCTTTGGAAAAATCAGTGGACAGTGTCAGTAGGTGAAGAGTTACTTGGAAGTAGGAGATTAAAGACTAGAGTAGGGACTAACAATTAATGCAATTGATATAATACAAAGTTCAGCTACAAAACAATGGCCTTTATTATTTTCTCCACTATTTCCACATGCATAGAAACTTTACCCTCTTATTCATATTTTTATATAATCGTGACTTATTACTCAGTTCTTACTATTGACTAAGCATTATGTTGTTACTAGGATATATTAGTAAACAAATTTTTTTCCCTCAAAGAAGGGAAGTGGGTAAAAATCAATACCATAAAAATAAGAAAATTTCAGCTTGTGACAATGTATATGAACAGATACAAAAAGAGGATGCATTAGTGAAATAAGTTGGTGACATGTTTTCAATAGAATAATCAGGCAGTTATCTGATGGGTGACATGGTAGATACTGAAAATAATTTACACTTCTTCCCTACCATTCTCAACTTATCCTTCTGTGACACTATCCATAGCTCTCTTCTCTCCATAGTTATTTCCTAACCTACATATTTAGAGTTCCTTTACTTGAAATCTTTCCATATTAACTGGCAGTAGTAGATATCTAAGTTATTTATTCTTGCCTTTGAGAAGTAGGTGACTTCATTTTAAAGGACAACTTCAATAAATGTTCTTATGTGTGGACAGATGTGTTTGGGTGTACAAGGGAAAGTCTCAATGTACCTGATTTCGCTGCTCCAATCTAACTTATTTAGGTAGAAGACAGACTGCCTGAGATGGAGAGGAAGAGACACCATAGTGCTGAAGAATCTCCCAGTGTATTAGTAAACCCATGGGTATACCAGGGACTGGAAACCAAGCTGTATGAGGGGCCTTATCAAGGTATGTTATATCTATAGCCACATCACTTATAATTCAGGACAAAGCAGTACAGTATTTTCACAACAAAAAGTAATTTTGTCCCAAAGAACACAATATAATTTTTTTATAGCAAAGTAATATCCCATGGAATATATCCCATAATTTATTTAACCAGGAGAGACATTTTTTTTTAATCAGAGCACTACCCAACTCTGGCATAGGGTGTACTGAGAATAGAAGTGAGTTTCTGGGACCAAGATATGAAAGTATGGTACACAGCAACTAAGCTAACTTCCCACCCAAGAGATTCATTTTCTTGATGTAAGCTTTTCTAGAGTCTTTAATATGTTATTAAGAGACTCTAAGTGTGAGGTAGGGCAAGCAAACACCAGCCCATTTTGCAAAATGATCTCATGATATTCCTGTCTGACTTAACTGTGGCAGTTATGTTCCTGCAAGTTATTGAAGAAAAATGTTTTTAAGGTAAGGGCTATAAATAACTGTTGAAGAACTAATGGTTGGGTGACCATAGCATTATGTAAACTTACTATATGATATTAATAAAATTTTATATAGGTAAAATGTATAGTCTACAGCCATATCACCCAGAATATGCCCAATCTTGTCTGATATAATACCCATAATATTGAATAAACTATTCATTTCATCACTAGGATGTATACTTGTTATGGGTTATAAATCATAATGAGTACTACGTATAAAAATCTTAGTAACAAAATATGAAAATTACTCATAAAGTTGTTTGAATTTTTTTCTACCTGATTCTGTATAATAAGTGCTTGACAATAACCTTCATTAAATTTTTCTTGCCTTTTCTGATCCACAAGAATACCTTACAAAATGCCAATAACAGTGGAACAAACTCAAAAATTTACATGTGATGATACAGAAAAATAATGGAAGGATTTGCTCAAATTGACACATTAGTTACAAGGAGAAAGGACAGAAAAATGATGAAGAAAACAAGTCAAGTATCCCTTTGATTAGTCTATTTGCCTGACCATGTCAGTTCAAAGCAGTCTTGAGGCATGCTAGGCTAGAACCATAATATCTCCCAATCATGACTCATGAAGTAACCTATTCAGTGATCTATAACTCTCCTAAAGATAACTTCATACACAGATTATGAATATAAAAATAATAAATATACAGAGATTCCAGATTTCATTAGTAGCTGAGAATTACAAACTACTTTGGAAGAAATCTTCTACCAGGATATGTGAATATTTTCATGTTGACCAAAATCCATAGTAAAAATCCTCATGAAATTACAATAACATTGCACTAAACAGTGCAAAATGACATGGTTATAATAAGTATTCTTTATCAGTGTTCCTTACCTATGAAGCTGATTGCTAAATAGTATGTTCAGATAGTAATGGAAACCAAACCAGTTGTCTTCCCCTCATAAAATAGAGTTCAGTATATTTGAATTCATTTGGAAAAAAGTGAGTTTCAAAAATAGGTTCATATCATTGGTTTATTTACATAGGAAGAGTAGTCATGCTGTGTGCTTTTCTTCCACAGTCCTTCAAATCCAGCCACCACAACACTAAGACATGGGACAAGAAAATGGATCCTCCACCACTGATTTTGTTCTCCTAGGCCTCTTTTCTGACTCCAGGCATCCAGGCCTCCTCATAGCCATTGTTCTTCTCATTATGGGGGTGGCCATCACTGGGAACTCAGCCTTGGTCCTCTTGATTTGGAGTGATACCCGCCTCCACACACCAATGTATTTTCTACTCAGTCAGCTCTCCCTCATGGACCTCATGTTAATCACAACCATTGTCCCCAAAATGATCACTGACTTCTTCTCTGGACATAGAGATATCACTCACATTGGATGTGGAGCTCAGATTTTTCTTTACTTGATGCTAGGAGTGGCTGAGTGTATTCTTCTAACTCTCATGGCCTTTGATCGCTACTTGGCCATCTGTAACCCTCTCAGATAACCAGTCATCATGACCCCTAGAGTCTGTGTGAAAATGGCCTCAAGTTCCTGGACTGGAGGTATAGTAGTCTCCCTCATGCATGCAGTTTATGCCATGCATTTTCCTACCTGTGGAGCCAAAGAAATTCACCATTTTTTCTGTGAAGTCATGGCACTTCTGAAGCTGTCTTGCAAAGACACTTCAATTTATGAGAAAGTAGTGCAGATGTCTGGTACTGTTTTCCTTCTCATCCCTTTTGGACTCATCCTGACATCTTACATTCTTATCTTCCTCACGGTCCTGCACATGAACTCTCCTGAAGGCAGAAACAAAGCTCTGGCTACCTGTTCTTCCCACCTCAGTGTGGTGAGTCTCTATTTTGGTCCAGGAATGATTATCTATATGACTCCAGGTTCCTCCCTCTCCATGGAAGTGGACCAGAATCTCTCTGTGTTTAATGCAATTGTTACCCCCATGCTTAATCCCCTCATTTATAGCTTGAGGAATCGAGAGGTGTTGGGGGCTGTGAGGAAGATTTTATCTAGAAATTTAAATATTAAGAGAAAAAAAATGACAATTTTTCCTTAAAACCCATATTTATGTGAATGCTATTGTGAAAAAAATATTTCAATTTATAACTGCATTGGAAAATAATTCTCAATGTCATTTAGCTTTCTTTTTATTTTTTTCTTTTCTTTTCTTTCTTTCTTTCTCACAACTAAGTATAATGGTGCTAGGTAGGAACTAACTCTGGGAACTTAGAGCCTCAGGCATTCAATCTATGTGGTAAGCCACTGTGTTATTTCCCAGGTTTGTTTTTCAGATTTCTGATAATTTTAACTATACTAAGATGGTGGCAGATGTGTTCCTTTAAATAGTGTTACCCATATTTATTGATAATAGGCTGCTCAGCTACCCTAGGCTTCACAAATAAAATTATCTGAGGAAGGAACTTAAGTATACAAACTCAATTTCAGGTTTCAAAATACCCTCTTGGAAGGATCCAGTTGGTGACACACCTGGTTGAGCACAGACATTACCATACATAAGGACTCATGTTCCAGTCCTCCTTCCACAGTCCCTGCAGTGGGGGAAGTTTCATGATTAGTAAAGCAGTGATGCAGGTATGTCTTGTACTCTCTATCTCCCCTTTCCCTCTAAATTTCTCTCAGTCTCTATCCAATAAAATAAATGAGTAAATAAATAAATAAATGTTTTAAAATGATATTCTGGTGGATAAAAAAGCTCTAATGTACTTTTTATCAGCATAATGCCTTACACTCATAATAAATATTTTGCAATATTGAAGCCATATTGGTTTCTTCATCTTTGGACTTGGATTTAATGAGTCATCATTCATGATAAACAGCTTGGGATAATACCTATCTCTTCTCTATTTTTCCATAAACTGTCTTGAAACTAACAGTGTGGTTTACTGGTCTCTCCACTGCTGACTCCACATGTGTCTATTCTACTCTGATTTAACATGTTTTTTTATTCACACTGTTACCTCTACAAATAGCTTGTAAGTTATTTGTGATAAACACTTAGGGTAACCCTTGAATGTTCCATAAGCTTCTTGCAATTAAAAACATTTGAATAAAAAAATAAGAATAAACATTTGAATAAACATTTAATTAATTCCAATTACTTCATTTGTCTTTGTATTCTTTTAAGGGAGAACATTTCTCTCCTCAATTTCTAAATATGTTATCAGCAATCAATGGATCAGAATTAATTTTACATCAGCATGAAGCCCATCTGAATCTATTTTAATCAGAATTGGACATACTGAGAATAACATCTTAGTATGCTTTTAACAAAATAAAAAAATACACCTACCTATATGTCTATCTTATATTAACATTTGTATATATACTTAATTGATCAACTGAATATTACTATCTAATAAAATTAAAGTATTTATCATTGTTAATAATTCTCTAACAATACTGATATATCAGAAGTGATATACCTTATTGCTCACCTAAATAAAAACTATGAAAAACTGGTGATAAGTCATGGGTAGACAGCTCTCTCTGTATAGAGCACACTATCCCATACATCAAGGACTAGGATTCTAGGAAGGGGAGCTATATTGGTTCACCTGAATAAAGGGAGACCTTATGAATGCTGAATAAGCTCTGTGGTTTCTTTCTTTCTCTTTCTGTCACTCTCCAGTTCTGTCCCTCTTCCTCTGTTTCTCTTTCTCCAAAACAATACTACTATTAATGGTTGTCCATAGGCATGGCCATGGTATTGTAGCTACTGCATGTCATCCACCTGACCTGAAACTCATAAAATTAAAACAGGAACTGTTTCAGAAACTCACTATGTCAAAGGTGAGTGCAGGAACTTGTGGTCAGTGGGTGGAAAAGGAGTAAGGATCAATTATCAGGACTTAAGAAGCCATTTTTAGGTTTAGTTGGTGCTGTCTTAATAGCTACACAGTTTGTCACATTGTCAGACCAGGGGGGCCAGAAATTTCTGGGCGCTTAACCTGTGAACTTGGGGGCAACAGAATACTAAACCTCCCACAGTGATGTCACACAACACAAACAACCAAACAGACATGGAAATATGTCAGAAATAGAGTTCAGAAAACTCATGATGAAGGCAAGTAAAAACAAATAATAAATAGACATGAAAACATAAATTTAAGAATTCACAGATCATTTCACAAAAAAACTACAAAACACAGAACAAGGAAGAAAAAGCTCTAAGAAGAGTTTCAGTGAAGAACACTTTGAATGGAGTTCAAGCTTAAATAGTAGGCCTACAAAGTTGACCAAACTAGGTGAAGCAGAGAATATCTGTGGTAGAAAACATAACCACCACAGTTGGTATTTTTTTTTTTTATTTTTAAAAAAAAATTCTCTGTTGGGGGATTAATGGTTTACAGTCGACAGTAAAAAACAATAGTTTGTACATACACAACATTTCCCAGTTTTCCACTTAACAATACAACCCCCACTAGGTCCTCCTCAGCCATCATGTTCCAGGACCTGAACCCTCCCACCAGAACCTTTTACTTTGGTGCAATACACAGACTCCAGTCCAAGTTCTGCTTAGTGTTTTCCCTTCTGATCTTTTTTTTCAACTTCTGTCTCTTTTCCTATACTTTTGTAACAACTTAACACCGCCTGAGTGTTTTAAGCAACATACATTTATAGTTGAGTTCTGTGGTTAGAAATGTGAACATGGGCTTTACTAAATTAAATAAATTTTTATTATCTTTATCTATTGGATAGAGACAGCCAGAACTCGAAGGGGTAGTGAAAGATAGAGAAGGACAGAGAAAGAAACACCAGCAGCCCTGCTTCACCACACATAAAGCTTTTCCCTTGCAGGTGGGGATGGAGGCTCAAATCAGGTTTGAGCATTGTATTATGTCTGCCTAACCAGATGCACCACCACCCACCCCCCTGATTTAATTTGTAAGTGTCTATATGTTGTAGCCTTTTTAGTGACTCCGGGGAAGTTACTTCTTTATCTTGTTTTAAATATTTATTCATTTTCTCTTTTGTTGTCCTTGTTGTCTTTTCTTTTGCTTCTCTTCACTACCCATCTCTTTTTAAAATTTTTTTTATTAATAAAAAGGAAAAATTGGCTAAACTATAGGATAAGAGGTGCACCACTTCACACAATTCCAACCACCAGAACTCTATCCCATCCCATCCCCTGATGGCTTTCTTATTATTTAATCCTCTGGTAGTATGGATCCAAGGTCATTGTGGGATGAAGAAGGTTGAAGGTCTGGCTTCTGTAATTGCTTCCCTGCTGAACATGGGCATTGACAGGTTCATCCATACTCCCAGCCTGTCTTTCTCTTTCCCTACCGGGCAATGGGTCTGGAGAAGTGGAGCTCCAGGACACATTGGTGGGGTTGTCTGTCTAGGTAAGTGTGGTTGGCATCATGCTAGCATTGGGAACCTGGTGGTTGAAAAGAGAGTTAACGGGGTGTTCCCGGAAGATGGTGGACTGAGAAGCTGCTAGTGGCTTGAGCTCTGACCACACTGGAAATGGTAGGATTTTCTGCCTTTAGTAGGCCAGTCAATAAGGGGTCCTAGCGGTAACACCAAGGAGGTGACTATAACTTAATTTGGGTTAAGAAATAGAGTAGAAAAAAAGGGAATTTTTTTTTTCCTTTTAATTATTAAGCACACCACCTCCCCCTTCGCCCCCCATAACCAGTCCCTGGGGACCAGCTCCTAGCAGGCTCCCCTGCTGAGCTTCTGTCTTTACCAAATTCCTATCCCACCAGGGAGTATCATTCATTCTAAGTCTATAGCCTTCTGAAACCTCTGGCCTTTTTACTTTCTAAGTAGCCAACCCCCCTCCACTTCACCCCGCATAGCTAATTAAAAAATTAAAAATAAATAAATAAATAAAAACTCTTTCCACCCTAGAGTCTTTTACTTTGGTGTAATACTCCAATTCCATTTCAGGTTCGACTTGTGTTTTCTTTTCTAATCTTGTTTTTCAACTTCGGCCTGAGAGTGAGATCATCCCATATTCATCCTTCTGTTTCTGACTTATTTCACTCAACATGATTTTTTCAAGGTCCATCCAAGATCGGCTGAAAATGGTGAAGTCAACATTTTTTACAGCTGAGTAGTATTCCATTGTGTATATAGACCACAAATTGCTCAGCCACTAATTTGTTGTTGGACGCCTGGTGGGTGGATGGGTGGGGAGAATACAGGTCTATGAAAGATGATGAATGACATAGTGGGGGTTGTATTGTTAAATGGGAATCTGGGGAATGTTATGCATGTACAAACTATTGTATTTACTGTTGAATGTAAAACATTAATTCCCCAATAAAATAAAAAAATTTTTTAAAAAAACCCTACATCCCATGACTTTAAATCCAAGTTATTCACCCTCAGAACCATTAATATTTTGGATTAGATAACAACAAAAAAAAATTCTTTCCTTTCACCACTCTTTTATGACTTTTCTTTTTCCAATCTTTTTCATTTTTTTCTCTCTCTTTTTTTCCTTTTTCTTTTTCTCATTCTTGTCATCCTTTCTTCCTTAATCCTACAGCTTCCAAAGCCACAGGCCCCAGCCCCCACACCACCAAACAGTGTGCTTTTTTGAATTCACTGATACATATTTGGGAATTATTTTGGGGAAGAATTCTGACTCAGTGTGGACTCTCACTGTGAGTGTCTCTGCTCAACTTCCCTTCCTCCTTTAGCCACCCCTAGAATATACAGGGGATAGTAGATTTGCATAACTGTCTATTTCAGCTATCCTTGTCTACTCCTGAGGTTTTCTTTTTTTTTTTCTCATTCTTAACAATCAGCTGCCTCTGATCATGAGGTTTGAGGTAATCTGGGACAGGGTTTGTTTTTTTTTTACCCTGCTCTATTTTATTATTAATATTATATAAAGGCATATATCTTCCCCCCCTTTAGGTTGACCAGAATAAACTCTTAGGGTATCTTTCATTGCTAGGGTAGTAGGCATCTTATCTATTGTGGGAGGAACTTGTCTTGTTACTCCTACCTCCTCTACAGACTCTCCCTTCCCTCATCCTCCAAGCTAATTAAAAAAATTAAATTAAATTAAAAATAACGTAATCAAAAAAATCTTTCCTTTGACTGCTCTTTAACTACAGCTCTTTTTCTTATCTTTTCCCTTTTCTCTCACTTGTCTCTCTCTTTTTTTTATCTTGTCATACACTTCTTCCTTCCTTGTTCTTTGCCTTTCTGAATTTGTGAATTATTTTGGGGAAGAAATCTGACTCAGAGTGGACTCTCTATGTGTGTATCTCTGCTCTAGTTACCTTTCCCCTTTTGTTACCCCTAGAATATACAGTGGATAGTAGATTTGCATAAATGTCTATTCTTGCTATCCCTTCTTTCTTTTCTCTTTCTTCTTCACTGGGATTTGGTTACTATTCTTTCACGGAATGGAGAAATTGTTTGGCTAACTGGTAACGATTAAACTGCTTCAATACTTGCTTCAGTTGCTACTGTAATTCCTGAGGTTGGTGAGTGCAATTGTCATAAAGGTATTTAGTACAGTGTTGCTTGTACTCAAGACACAACAACTGAGGAACAACAGAGCATAAAAAAAAGAAACACATAAATCAAAAAAATGGGTAGATAAAAAACAAATAAGACTGTTACTCCAATGAATGAAGACAAGAGCCCAGAAGAAACTACAAATCAGCCAGAAGTAACCATAGATAGGAAAAGTATGCAAGCAATAATAAACTTATTAATCACAGAAATGAAAACAACATTGGAGGAAAGGAATGGCAGTATTAGGGAAACAACAGTTAAGACCCCTAAGGAAAATACTGATTATCTTGAGACAATTAGAGAACTGAAAGCTGAAATAGCTGTAATGAAGAAAGAAGCTGAGGCAAAGGAAAGCAGATTAACAGAAGCAGAAAACAGAATTAGTCAGAGGATGAGTTAGAGAAAACTAAGAAAGAGGTGGAAGAGCTTAAAAAGAGATTGAGAGACACTGAAAACAACAACAGAGACATATGGGATGATCTCAAAAGAAGTAACATTCATATAATTGGCCTGCCAGGGGAAGAAAGAGAGGAAGGGGAAGCAAACATTCTAGAGGAAATAATAGAAGAAAACTTCCCAGACCTGAATAACAGAAAGGACATCAAGTTTCAAGAGGCCCAGAGAGTACCAAACAGAATCAGCCCAGACCTGAAGACACCAAGACACATCATAGTCACAATGAGAAGAAGTAAGGATAAAGAAAGGATCCTAAAGGCTGCAAGAGAGAAACAAAAAGTCACATACAAGGGAAAACCCATAAGATTATCTGCAGACTTATACATTCAAACTCTAAAAGCCAGAAGAGAATGGCAAGATATCTATCGAGCCCTGAATGAAAAAGAGTTTCAACCAAGGATAATATATCCTGCTAGATTTTCATTCAAACTATATGGAGGGAACAAAACCTTCTTAGACAAACAACAGTTAAAGGAGGCAACCATCACCAAGCTGGCCCTGAAAGAGGTTCTAAAAGACCTCTTATAAACAAGAACATCACTATAATACAGGCAATATATCAGAGCAAACAAAAAAAATTTTTTTTGAACAATGGCACTACAATACATTAAATCCATAGTATCAATAAATGTCAATGGCTTAAACTCACCCATCAAAAGGCACAGAGTTGGGGGATGGATCAGAAAACATAACCCAACCATATGCTGCTTGCAAGAATCCCATCTGTCACAAGATAAACACAGACTTAAAGTGAAAGGATGGAAAACTATCATACAGGCTAAAGGACCACAAAAAAGGGCAGGAACAGCCATTCTCATCTCAGATACGATAGATTTTAAATTAAATAAAGTAATAAAAGATAGGCAAGGACATTACATAATGATTAGAGGATCAATCAGCCAAGAAGACCTAACAATAATTAACACCTATGCACCCAATGAGGGACCATCTAAATACATCAAGCACTTACTGAAAGAATTTCAAAAATACATCAATAGTAATACAATAATAGTGGGAGATTTCAATACCCCACTCTCACACTTAGACAGATCAACAAAGCAGAGAACCAACAAAGATATAAGAGAATTGAAAGAAGAGATTGACAGACTACACCTCTTGGACACTTTCAGAGTCCTTCACCTCAAAAAACTGGAATACACCTTCTTTACAAATCCACATAACACATACTCAAGGATAGACCACATGTTAGGCAACAAAGACAGCAACAATAAATTCAAGAGCATTTAAATCATCCCAAGTATCTTCTCAGACCACAATGGAGTAAAACTAACATTTAACAACAAACAGACAATTATTAAAAGTCACAGAATTTGGAAACTAAACAACATACTCCTTAAGAACCACTGGGTCAGAGATTCACTCAAGCAGGAAATTCAAATGTTCCTGGAAACAAATGAAAATGAAGACACAACCTATCAAAATATTTGTGACACAGCTAAAGCAGTACTGAGAGGGAAACTTATAGCCATACAATCACATATTAAACACCAAGAAGAAGCTCAAATAAATTACCTTACTGCACACCTCAAGGACTTAGAGGAAGAGGAACAAAGGAACCCTAAAGAATCCATGAGGACAGAAATCACTAAAGTTAGAAGAAATAAAACAACATCGAAAATAAAAGAACCATACAAAAGATCAATGAAGCCAAATGTTGGTTCTTTGAAAGATTAAACAAAATGGACAAACCCCTATCCAGACTCACCAAACAAAAAAGAGAGAAGACTCAAATTAATAGAACTGTAAACGATGGAGGAGATATCACAACTGACACCACAGAAATCCAGACAATCCTGTGAAACTTCTTTAAAGAACTATACGCCACCAAGCTAGAGAATCTGGAAGAAATGGAACAATTCCTAGAAGCATATGCCCTTCCAAAACTGAACCAAGAAAAACTACAAAACCTAAATGCACCAATCACAGACAAAGAAATTGAAACCGTTATTAAGAACCTCCCCAACAACAAAAGTCCTGGACCAGATGGCTTCACAAATGAATTCTACAAAACTTTCAGGAAACAGTAGTACCCATACTTTTGAAGCTTTTCCATAAGATTGAAGACACAGGAATACTGCCTTCCACCTTCTATGAAGCCAACATCAACCTGATACCAAAAGCTGATAGGGACAGAACAAAAAAGGAAAACTACAGACCAATATCTCTGATGAACATAGATGCCAAAATATTAAACAAGATCTTGGCCAACCGGATACAGCAACATATCAGAAAGATTGTTCATCATGATCAAGTGGGATTCATCCCAGGAATACAAGGCTGGTTCAACATCCATAAGTCAATCAATGTCCTTCACCACATCAATAAAAGCAAAGCCAAAAACCACATGATTATCTCAATAGATGCAGAGAAAGTCTTTGACAAAATCCAACACCCATTCATGCTCAAAACTCTACAAAAAATGGGAATAGATGGGAAATTCCTCAAGACAGTGGAGTCTATATATAGCCAACCTACAGCCAACATCATACTCAATGGACAGAAGCTGAAAGCATTCCCCCTCAGATCGGGGACTAGACAGGGCTGTCCACTGTCACCGTTACTCTTCAACATAGTATTGGAAGGTCTTGCCATAGCAATCAGGCAAGAGATAGAGATCAAAGGAATACAGATTGGAAGGGAGGAAGTCAAGCTCTCAGTATTTGCAGATGATATGATAGTATACATAGAAAAACCTAAAGAATCCAGCAGAAACTACTGGAAGTTATTAGGCAATATAGCACGGTATCAGGCTACAAAATCAATGTACAAAAATCAGTGGCATTTCTTTATGCAAACACTAAATCTGAAGAAGAAGACATCCAGAAATCACTCCCATTTACTGTTTCAGCAAAATCAATCAAAAACCTAGGAATAAAGTTGACCAAAGAACTGGAAGACTTGTATACTGAAAACTTTGAGTCTCTACTCAAGGATATAGAAACTGATAACAAGAAATGGAAAGATATCCCATGCTCATGGATTGGAAGAATAAATATCATCAAAATGAATATTCTCCCCAGAGCCATATACAAATTTAATGCAATAGCCATCAAAGTTCCATCAAGCTTCTTTAAGAGAATAGAACAAATACTACAATCATTTATCAAGAACCTGAAAACACCTAGAATTGCCAAAACCATCTTGAGGAAAAGAAAGAGAAATGGAGGCATCACACTCCCAGACCTTAAACTGTATTATAAAGCCATCATCATCAAAACAGCATGGTACTGGAACAAAAATAGGCACACAGACCAGTGGAACAGAATTGAAAGCCCAGAAATAAATCCCCACACCTATGGGCATCTAATCTTTGATAAGGGGGCCCAAAGGATTAAATGGAAAAAGGAGGCTCTCTTCAATAAATGGTGTTGGGAAAACTGGGTTGTAACATGCAGAAGAATGAAATTGAACCACTTTCTCTCACCAGAAACAAAAATCAACTCTAAATGGATCAAAGACCTAGATGTCAGACCAGAAACAATCAAATACTTAGAGGAAAACATTGGTAAAACCCTTTCCCACCTACACCTCAAGGACATCTTTGAAGAATCAAACCCAATTGCAAGGAAGACTAAAGCAGAAGCAAACCAATGGGACTACATCAAATTGAAAAGCTTCTGCACATCCAAAGAAACTATTAAACAAACAGAGAGACCCGTCACAGAATGGGAGAAGATCTTCATATGCCATACATCAGACAAGAAACTAATCACCAAAATATATAAAGAGCTCAGCAAACTTAGCACCAAAAAAGCAAATGACCCCATCGAAAAATGGGCAGAGGATATGAACAAAACATTCACTACAGAGGAGATCCAAAAGGCTAACAAACATATGAAAAACTGCTCTAGGTCACTGATTGTCAGAGAAATGCAAATTAAGACAACACTAAGATACCACCTCACTCCTGTAAGAATGGCATACATCAAAAAGGACAGCAGCAACAAATACTGGAGAGGTTGTGGGGACAGAGGAACCCCTTTACATTGCTGGTGGGAATGTAAATTGGTCCAGCCTCTGTGGAGAGCAGTCTGGAAAACTCTCACAAGGCTAGACATGGACCTTCCACATAATCCAGTAATTCCTCTCCTGGGGTTATACCCCAAGGACTCCATAACACCCAACCAAAAAGAGGTGTGTACTCCTATGTTCATAGCAGCACAATTCATAATAGCTAAAACCTCGAAGCAACCCAGGTGCCCAACAACAAATGAGTGGCTGAGAAAGCTGTGGTATATATACACAGTGGAATACTATGCAGCTATCAAGAACAATGAACCCACCTTCTCTGACCCATCTTGGACAGAGCTAGAAGGAATTATGTCAAGTGAGCTAAGTCAGAAAGATAAAGATGAGTATGGGATGATCCCACTCATCAACAGAAGTTGAGTAAGAAGATCTGAAAGGGAAACTAAAAGCAGGACCTGACCAAATTGTAAGCAGGGCATCAAAGTAAAAACCCTGTGGTGAGGGGTAGACATGCAGCTTCCTAGGACAGTGGGGGTTGGGAGTGGGTAGGAGGGATGGGTCACAGTCTTTTGGTGGTGGGAATGGTGTTTATGTACACTCCTAGTAAAATGTAGTCATATACATCACTAGTTAATTAATATTAGAGGGGGAAAATTAATTGAATGTCTCAAAATTTTTCAAAACACAAACTGATCTTTTCGATATATAGGCTGTGTATTTGATATGCAGGCTCTCTCAAAAGCCTAGACCAAGTAGATCAGAAGCAACCAATAGCACAGCTATATACAAGGTACTAGGTACTATACAGCAAACCGTAACAAAAGGACTTTTCAAAGTTAACCCAATTACCAAATAATGTGATGATAACATTAACTATTGAATGTCTTTTTAACCCTAAGACAGCAGGAACTTGACATCTCCACTATAGAGCCTCTACTTCCCACAGTCCTAGAACCCTTGGTAGGGCCCACTTTCTCGTATGCCTCTCCCAATCTATATCAAATAATATTGCATCTGCCGATCACAACCTAACCAACACAACGATTGCCACCTCAAAATGCTTCACTTCAGATTGTGTCCAGAGACTTCACATGTGGAATGACAACCCTTCAGCTTCATTACTCGGGTGAGACCTTTTCTTTCATAGTATACTCTAATTCCATCCCAGGTGGTTCACTTTCTAACAAAGTCCCAAAACCTAGATATACACCAGTTTCTGGGAGAGAGAGCATATGTTCACACGTATTCGTAAACTACTGCAAAATATATTCCTGAGGAAGTGTTAGGGAGGTACTCACTGCAAACTCTAGTGTAATCCTGCTTTCAGGTATATATTTTGCAGTAGTTTATGGATACGTGTGCACATAAGCTCTCTCTCACAGAAACTGGTGTATATCTAGGTTATGGGACTTTGTTAGAAAGTGAACTACCTGAGATGAAATTAGAGTGTACTATTAAAGGAAAGGTCTCACCCGAGTAATGAAGCTGAAGGGTTGTCATTCCACTCCACTATTCCAAGCTTGGGATCCATGATTGCTCAACAAATTGTTTGGCTTCATATGTTAACTCTCTTTTCAATCACCAGGTTCCAGATGCCACCAGGATGCTGGCTAGGCTTCCCTGGATTGAAGACCCCACCAATGTGTCCTGGAGCTCCGCTTCCCCAGAGACACACCCTACTAGGGAAAGAGAGAGGCAGACTGGGGGTATGGACCGACCAGTCAATGCCCATGTTCAGCGGGGAAGCAATTACAGAAGCCTGAGCTTCTACCTTCTGCAACCCTCAACGACCCTGGGTCCATGCTCCCAGAGGGATAGAGAATGGGAAAGCTACCATGGGAGGGGGTGGGTTATGGGGATTGGGTGGTGGGAATTGTGTGGAATTGTACCCCTCCTACCTTATGCTTTTGTTCACTAATCCTTTCTTAAATAAAAAATTTAAAAATAAAATAAAATAATAAATATATATATATATATATATTCCTGAAAGCAGAAGTACACTAGAGTTTGCAGTGAGTATCCCCCTAACACTTCCTCTCCACTATTCCAACCTTTGGGTCCATGATTGCTCAACAATTTGTTTGGCTTTGTATGTTAACTCTCTTTTCAGTCACCAGGTTCCATATGTCATCAGGATGCTGGCCAGGCTTCCCTAGACTGAAGACCCCACCAATGTGTCCTGGAGCTCCGTTTCCCCAGAGACCCACCCTACTAGGGAAAGAGAGAGGCAGACTGGGAGTATGGACCGACCAGTCAGTGCCCAAGTTCAGCGGGGAAGCAATTACAGAAGCCAGACCTTCTACCTTCTGCAACCCACAATGACCCTGGGTCCATGCTCCCAGAGGGATAGAGAATGGGAAAGCTATCAGGGGAGGGGGTGGGATATAGAGATTGGGTGGTGGGAATTGTGTGGAATTGTACCCCTCCTACCTTATGGTCTTGCTAATTCATCCTTTCTTAAATAATAAAAAAAAAGAAGAAGAAGAAAAGAGAGTTAACATACAAAGCCAAACAAACTGTTGAGCAATCATGGACCTAAAGGCTGGAATAGTGTCGATGATGAGTTGGGGGCATCCTCCATTTTGTAGACATATATTTTAGTTAAATTCCAAAGGGCATGTGGCTATACTAGTGGGCTTTTTTTTGTTTGCTTTGTTTTGTATTTTTGCCTGAGCTTGAAATGATATGCAGGTGAGATGATGTCATGGCTGGGAGAAGGACCAGAAAGCTGGATCAGGGAAGAAAGTAACTCCCAATTATGGGAAAGGTGTATAAATATTGTTGCACACATGGTAATTTAAAGTTATTGGAAAGGAAAGGTTTAGGAAAAAATTAAATGCTACTTTGGAAAATAACAGAGTCCATCAGAAGGTCAGATGTGAGTTATTGGGATCCCTAGGAAAGAAGAGGAGAGAGGCACAAAGAACATATTTAAAGAAATCATACAGAAAATTTTCCTCAGCTTTGAAATATTCAAAACATATGCATTCAGGAAGCTAGGCAAGCAACCAAGATTCTGAATCCAAAATGGTGTACACTAAGACACATTATAGTAAAATTATCCAAAAGCAAAGGAAAAAATATAAGCGGCTGATAGGGAAAGTAAGACAGTGACATTCAGAGGTAGAACCAGCAGGCTGTCATCAGATTTCTTTCTTTCTTCCTTTTTTTCTTTTTTTTTTTTTTTTTTACCATGGCACTACTTAGCTCTGGCTTATAGTGGTGCAAAAGAGAAAGTATTCTTCTTCTTCCCTTCTCCTCCTCCTTCTTCTTTTTGTCATCATATTTCTAATCACAAACCATAGTGAAAAAAAGCAAGTGAGATGACATTCAAAGAATTAAAAAAAAATTACCAGTCACAATTACTACATCCAGCTAAATTATCCTTCAAGTATGAGAGAGAAGCAAAGATCTTAAATTTAGAAATTGAAGGAATTTTCCACTACTAATACTGTCTTGTAAGAATTAATGACATGGGACCAAGCAGTGGTGTACCTGCTTGACCACACACATTAAAGTGTGCAGGGACCCAGATTCAAGCCCCTGGTCCTAACCTGGAGGTAAGAAACTTCATAATTGGTGATGCAGTGCTGCGGGTGTCTCTTTTTAATACTCCCTTTCTACATTCCTTTCCCTTTCAATTTCTCTCTCTTTCTCCCTCTCCCTCTCCCTCTCCATTTCTATCCTTCTTTTTCCCTCTCTTTCCCTCTCTCTATCTCCATAGATATGGTTACTGAGAGTAGTACCACCTGCAAAGATGCAGCACAGGAATTCCAACTTTTAATGAGGAGATAAGTAGTAGAATAGAATTAGGAACACAAGAGAAAACAGAAAACACAACTTACAAGAAAAGGGAAGGAAAACTGGACATAGTAACACACTCAAGTTTTGGTAATTATGACAGAAATTCAAATAAAGAAACCATCCAGTTGTTGTCTCTCATTTCTTTATTTATTTCAGTCAGCATAATCGCCTCTACTTCCATGCATTTTGTCCCAAAAGATACAATATCACAGAGTAATAATTCATGAACTATATATTCCAGGAGCTGGGTGGTTAAGCACATGTGTTGCAATGTGCAAGGACTAGGGTTCAAGCCCCTGTTCCCCACCAACAATGGGAAAGCTTCAAGAGTGGTGAAGCAGTGCTGCAGGAGTCTCTCTATCTTCCCCTTCCTCTAACTTTCTGGCTGCTGACTACATCAAATAAAAAAACTTCTGCACAGAAAAAGAAACCAATACCCAAACCAAGAGACCCCTCACAGAATGGGAGAAGATCTTTACATGCCATACATCAGACAAGAGGCTAATAACCAAAATAAATAAAGAGCTTGCCAAAATCAACAACAAGAAAGCAAATGACCCCATCCAAAAGTGGGGAGAGGACATGGACAGAATATTCACCACAGAAGAGATCCAAAAGGCAGAGAAACACATGAAAAAATTCTTCAAGTCTTTGATTGTCTGAGAAATGCAAATAAAGAATGAGATACCACCTCACTCCTGTGACAATGTCATACATTTTAAAAAAAGGTAGCGACAACAAATGCTGGAGAGGTTGTGGAGTCAAAGTAACCCTCCTGCACTGCTGGTGGGAATGTATATTGGTCCAACCTCTGTGGAGAACTCTCAGAAGGCTAGAAATTGACCTACCTTATGATCCTGACATTACTCTCCTGGGGATATATCCTAAGGAACACAACATACCCATTCAAAAAGATCTGTGTACACATATATTCTTAGCAGCACAATTTGTAATAGCCAAAACCTGTAAGAAACCCAGGTGTCCAACAACAAATGAGTGGCTGAGCAAGTTGTGGTATACACACAATGGGATACTACTCAGCTAGAAAAAATGATGACTTCACCATTTCAGCTGATCTTGGATGGACCTTGAGAAATTCATGTTAGGGGGCAGAGCCAAGATGATGACTTGGAGGCAGCTGTTTGCATGAGTTCCAACAAGCAGAGGCTTGTGACCTAGTATTTGCTGGATAGGGTAGGATACTGGGCCAAAAACAGGAGGGTGAATAAGGGGTCTTATGTGTGACACCAAGGAGGAGTCCTATAGCTCACACTTGGGTAATAAAATGGAGGAAAAAGAAAGGAAATCATTTGATTACTTCTGAAGCTCACCCCTCCCACCAACCCCAAAACCAGACCCAAGAGGCTGGACTCCCACTCCCACTCCCACTCCCAGCTGGGAGGGCATTGGCACTGGGTAGCTGATACTTGCATGTGTAATTCTACTGATAGAAAATAGGAAGGCTGGGACCAGCTATTTTATTTACCAAGATTCCTGGCTCATCAAGACCAAATAAATAGTATTGTAAATGATGAAGGAGATATCACAACTGACACCACAGAAATCCAGAAAATCATGTTAAACTTCTGTAAAGAACTATACACCACCAAGCTAGAGAATCTGGAAGAAATGGAAGAATTCCTAGAAACATATGCCCTGCCAAAACTGAACCAAGAAGAACTACAAAACCTAAATGGACCAATCACAAACAAATCAAAACAGTTATTAAGAATCTCCCCGTAATTTCAGGTAATTTGTGCTATAAAGATCTTCAATTTTTCTGAAAAGGCTTCCAAATGCCTTGTGGGAGATAAGTATTTTGCCTTTCAATAGGCACAGGATTGAGCAAGAGGCAAATGAGAGTTCAGTGTACTCTTAATGCCCAGCTGTCTTCGCAATGATACATTACACAGTCTCTCTCAGAACCAAAGTTGCTTCTTCTGTTAAGAGGACAAAGCCAGCAGAAGGTAGGTAGCAAAATGGTTATGCAAACAGACTCTCATGCCTGAGGCTCCAAAGTCCCCAGGTTCAATCCCCCACACCACCATAATCCACAGCTGAACAGTGTTTTGGTAAAAAAAAAAAAAAAAAAAAGGACAAAGCCAGGGTCTACAAGCAGTAGCAGATCTGTTTCTCTCCTCTTCTCTCCAAAGGAGACCAACTGGAACCACAACAAGACAGGACTAGAAAGACTTTAGGAACCCAACAAATCACTGATGATTGCAAAAACATGTGGCTGGTGGACAGAAAGGAGACTAAGGAGAGATTAAGTGACTGGTAACAGTCTAGCGGTTTATCAGTGACACCACCTCCAGTCTCTTAAACCAACAAGTGGACAACTGAATGGAGGAGAGAACTCCCCAGAGACTCACCAAATGCAACCCGGAGTCTCCATTGCTACTGCCCTCAGAATCTGGAGCAGTGATAGGGAGGGACACCAGGGGACAGAGATCTAACCAGGAAACTCAGAAGAAGACCTATACCTTGGTGGCATAGTTGTGGGGCTGTGAAAGTCTCTTTGCATAACCACTGGATTATCTCTGCCCCACCCTGCTTTATCTCTTCATCAGGAGTCAGTGATTAAGCTAAGAAGCCTATGTATAGGTTAAAAACCCTCAGGGTCCCATAGCCTACAGGAAAGAAAAAGAACAAAAGAGGCTTTTAAGCCACTGAGCTCCAAATCAGGGATTAAAATACTATTGAAACAACTGTTACCTTCCACCACTGTGAACTCTTTAATTACCTTACTTAGACATGAGTCAATCCAGGCAATAGTGGTCAGTAATTTGAAAAGTATTGAGAGAGGGACCTCATAACATAATATATAAAATGGTTAAACCAGCAAGAAGAAATATTGGAGAAATGAACCAGGAAAAGAGTCCAGGCAAAAGCCCCTCAAAGGTTGGAGCACAAAATAATGAGGTCAACATCCAAACACTACTTAAGGAAATAATCACAGGAGTGAATAAAGAGTTTGAAAGAATTGTCACCAGAAATGCAGATACAACAAATGAGACTCAGGAAGAAAACACTAATTATCTCAAGGTTATTAGAGTACTGAAAGTTGAAAGAGCTGAGCTAAGAACACAACTGGCTGAATAAACTAAAACAGTATCAGAACAGGGTAACAAAATAGATGAAGTCCAGAAAACAGTATAGGGGAGAGAGTAGAATCAATGAGGTTAAAGACAGAATTAGCAATATCAAGGATGAATTAGAGACAACTAATAAAGAAGTAAGAGATCTCAAAAAGACATTAAGAGATACTGAAAACAACAACAGAGTCCTATGGGATGACTTCAAAAGAAATAATATATGCATTATTGGCTTACCAGAAGAAGAAAGAGAGGAAGAGGAAGAAAGCATTCTTTAGGCCACAATAGCTGAAAATTTCTCTAGTCTAGACAACATCAAAGACAACAAGATTTAAGAAGCCCAGAGGGTCCCAAATAGAATTAACCCAACTTAAAGACACCAAGACACATCATATTTATAATGGAAAGGAATAAGGATAAAGAAATGATCCTGAAGGCTGCAAGAAAAAAACCTAAGAGTCACCTACAAAGGAAAACCCATCAGATTAGCAGCAGACTTCTCCACACAAACACTACAGGCCAGAAGAGAATGGCAAGATATCTATCGAGTATTCAATGAGAAAGCCTTTCAACCAAGAATAATGTATCCTGCTAGACAGTCATTCAGACTAGATGAAGGCATAAAACCTTCTCAGACAAGCAAGAGTTGCAGGAATCAACAGTCACTAAGCCTGCCCTGAAAGAAGTTCTGAAAGGTCTATAAAGAGTTAGACCACCATAAATAGGTCATATATCAGAACACTCTCAAACTCTACAAAAATGGTGTTAAAATATCTTCAATCTTTGATATAAATAAATGTCAATGGCCTAAATTCACCTATTAAAAGACAGAGTAGGAAGATGGATCAGAAAATACAACCTAACAATATACAGGAAACCCAGCTAACTCAACAAGAAAAAGACAGACTTAAAGTGGAAAAATGGAAAACTATCATACATATGAGCCAATGGCCCACAAAAAAGGGCAGAAACAGCTATTCTCATATCTGACATGATAGACATAAAATAGATAAGATTTAAAAAGATAGGAATGGACACTACTTAATGCTCAGAGGATCAGTCAATCAAGAGGACTTAACAATTATTAACATCTATGCACTCAATGAAAAGCCATCTAAATACATCAAACATCTACTGAAAGAGCTACAGCAATATATTAACAGCAACACAGTCATAGTAGGGGAATTGAAAACCTCACTCTCTCAAGTTGACAGATCACCCAACAGTAAACCAATAAAGACATGAGGGAGCTAAATGAGGAGATAAATAAACTAGAGCTATTAGACATTTTCAGAGTCATTCATCCAAAGAAACGTTTGACTCAAGTCCACATGGGTCATTCTCAAGGATACACCATATGATAGGCCACAAAGACAGCATCGGCAAATTCAATAGCATTGAAATCATGCCAAGTATTTTCTCAGACCACAGTGGAATTAAACTAACACTTAACAATCAACAAAAGATTAGTAATAGTCCCAAAATGTGGAAGCGCAACAGTACACTACTTAACAACTACGGGGTCAAAGAGGAAATAAAGGAAGAAATGAAAATGTTTTGATATTTCAATGAAAATGAAGACACAATCTATCAAAATATTTGTGACACAGCTAAGGCAGTACTGAAGGGGAGTTCATAGCCATACAAGCAAACATTAGGAAACAAGATAAAGCACAAAAAAACAGCCTGATTGCACAGCTCAAATACCTAGAAGAAGAAGAACAAAGGAACCCTAAAGCAACTAGAAGGACAGAAATAACTAAAGTAAGGGCAGAAATCAATAACATTGAAAATAAGAAAATGATACAAATGATCAATGAAAGTAAAGGATGGTTCTTCAAAAGAGTGAACAAATCGACAAAACTTTAGCCAGACTCACAAAACAAAAAAGGGAGAAGACCCAAATATAAATTGGATACCAAATGAAAGAGGAAATATCACAACAGACACTTCAGAAATTCAACATATCATATGAGGCTTCTATGAATAACTATATGCCACCAAGCTAGAGAACCTGGAAGAAATGGATGATGTCCTATATACCTCCCAACTTCCAAAACTAAGTAAAGAGGAAGTAAATAACATAAAAAGGCCCATCACAGCTAATGAATTGAAATAGTTATCAAAAATATTCCCAAAAATAAAAATCCTGGACAAGATGCTTTTACAAATGAATTCTATAAACCCTTCCAAGAAGAACTAATACCTCTACTTTTAAAAGTCTTCCAGAAGATTGAAGACACTGGAATACTCCCTTCCAGCTTCTATGAAGCCAACATCACTCTGATACCAAAAGCAGACAGGGACACAACCAAAAAAGAAAACTACATACTAATATCTCTGATGAAGATAGATATGAAAATATTGAACAAAATTCTAGCCAACTCATTAGAGAAGTTTATTAAAAAGAGTATTCATCATGAACAAGTGGGGTTTATCCCAGGCTTGCAAGGTTGGTTTAATATATGAAAATCAATCAACGTGATCCACCACATCAATAAAAGCAAGGCCAAAACCACATGGTCATATGATTAGATACAGAGAAAGCGTTTGACAAAATATAACATCCCTTTATGATCAAAACACTACAAAAATGGGAATAGATGGAAAATTCCTGAAGATAGTGGAGTCTATATATAGCAAACCTACAGCCAACATCATACTCAATGGTGAACAACTGGAAGCATTTCCCCTCAGATCAGGTACTAGACAGGGCTGCCCACTATCATCATTATTATTCAACGTAGTGTTGGAAGTTCTTGCCATAGGAATCAGGCAAGAGCAAGTAATTAAAGGGATATAGATTGGAAGAGAAGAAGTGAAACCCTCCCTATTTGCAGATGAAATGATAGTATACAAAGGAAAACCTAAGGAATCCAGCAAAAAGCTTTTGGATATCATCAGGCAATACAGTAAGGTACCAGGCTACAAAATTAACATTCAAAAGTCAGTGGCAGTACTCTATGCAAACACTAAGAAGAAATTGAAATCCAGAAATCAATTCCTTTTACTATAGCAATAAAAACAGTTAACTACTAAGGAATAAACTTAACCAAAGAAATGAAAGACTTATATACTGAAAATTATGAGTCACTACTCAAAAATTGAAAAAGACAAAAAGAAGTGGAAAGATATTCCATGTTCATGGGTTGGAAGAATTAACATCATCAAAATGAATATACTACCCAGAGCCATCTACAAATTTAATGCTATCCCCATCAAGATCCCAACCACATTTTTAGGAGAATAGAACAAATGCTACAAATGTTTATCTGGAACCAGAAAAGACCTAGAATTGCCAAAACAATCTTGAGAAAAAAGAACAGAACTGGAGGCATCACACTCCCAGATCTCAAATTGTATTATAGGGCCATTGTCATCAAAACTACTTGGTACTAGAACATGAATAGACACACTGACCAGTGGAATAGACTTGAGAGCCCAGAATTAAGCCCCCACACCTATGGACATCTAATCTTTGACAAAGGGGCCCAGACTATTAAATGGGGAAAGCAGAGTCTCTTCAACAAATGGTGTTGGAAACAGTGGGTTGAAACATGCAAAAGAATGAAACTGAACCACTGTATTTCACCAAATACAAAAGTAAATTCCAAGTGGATCAAGGACTTGGATGTTAGACCACAAACTATCAGATACTTAGAGGAAAATATTGTCAAAACTCTTTCCTGCATAAATTTTAAAGACATTTTCAATGAAACGAATCCAATTACAAAAAAGACTAAGACAAGCATAAACCTATGGGACTACATCAAATTGAAAAGCTTCTGCACTGCAAAGGAAAAACCACTATCCAAACAAAGAGATCCCTCAAGAATGGAAGAAGATCTTTACATGCCATACATCAGACAAGAGGCTAATAACCAGAATATATAAAGAACTTGCAAATCTCAACAACAAGAAAACAAATAATCCCATCCAAAAATGAGGGGAGGACATGGACAGAATATTAGTCACAGAAGAGATCCAAAAGGCCAAGAAGCACATGAAAAAATGCTCCTAGTCTCTGATTGTCAGAAAGCAAATAAAGACAACAATGAGATACCACTTCACTCCTGTGAGAATGTCATACATCAGAAAAGGTAACAGCAGTAAATGCTGGAGAGAGTGTGGGGTCAAACGAACCCTCCTCCACTGCTGGTGGGAACGTAAATTGGTCGAACCTCTTTGGAGAACAGTCTGGAGAACTCTCAGAAGACTAGAAATGGACCTACCCTATTACCCTGCAATTCGTCTCCTGGGATATATCCTAAGGAAACCAACACATCCATCCTAAAAGGTCTGTGTATACATATGTTCTTGGCATCACAATTTGTAATAGCCAAAACTTGGAAGCAACCCAGGTGTCCAACAATAGAATAGATCAGAGGCTGAGCAAGTTGTAGTATATATACTATTCAGCTGTAAAAAATGGTGACTTCACCGTTTTCAGCCTATCTTGGATGGACCTTGAAAAATTCATGTTAATTGAAATAAGTCAGAAACAGAAGGATGAATATGGGATGACTTTACTCTCAGGCAGAAGTTGAAAAACAAGATCATAAGAGAAAACACAAGTAGAGCCTGAACTGGAAATGGCATATTGCACCAAAGTAAAAGACTCTGGGGTGGTTGGGTGGGGAGAATACAGATCCAGGAAGGATGACAGATGATCTAGTGGGGGTTGTATTACTATATGGAAATTGGGAAATGTTATGCATATAAAAACTACTGTATTTACTGTTTAATGTAAAACATTAATTTCTCAATAATGACATTGAAAAAATATAAAAGAATCTCCCCAACAACAAAAGTCCTGGACCAGATGGCTTCACTAATTAATTCTAATCAGGAAACAGTAAATACCCATACTTCTAAATTTTTTCCATAGGAGTGGAGAAACAGGAACACTCCCTTCCACCTTCTATGAAGCCAACATCACCATGATACCAAAAGCTGACAGGGACACAACAAAAAAGGAAAACTACAGATCAGTATCTCTGACTAACATTGATGCCAAAATATTAAACAAGATCCAGGCCAACTGGATACAGCAGTATATCAAAAAGATTGTTCATCATGACCAAGTGGGATTTATCCCAGGAATGTAAGGCTGGTTCAACATAAGTAAGTTAGTCCAATGTCATTCACCACATCAATAAAAGCAAAACCAAAAACCGTATGATTATCTCAATAGATGCACAGAAAGCCTTTGACAAAATTCAACACCCATTTATGCTCAAAACACTACAAAAAATGGGAATAGATAGGAAAGTCCTCAAGACACTGGAGTCCATATATAGCAAACCTACAGTCAACATCACACTCAATGGACAGAAGCTGAAAGCATTCCCCCTCAGATCAAGGACTAGACAGGGATGTCCACTATCACCATTACTCTTCAACATAGTATTGGAAGTTCTTGCCATAGCAATCAGGCAAGAGAAAAAAATCAAAGGAATACAGATTGGAAGGGAAGAAGTCAAGCTCTCACTATTTGCAGATGATATGATAGTATACATAGAAAAACCTAAAGAATCCAGCAGAAAACTACTGGAAGATATTAGGTAATACAGCAAGGTGTCAGGCTACAAAATCAATGTATAAAAATCAGTGACATTTCTTTATGCAAACACTAAATCTGAAGAAAAATCCAGAAATCACTCCCATTCACTGTTGCAGCAAAATCAATAATATACCTAGGAATAAAACTGACCAAAGAAGTGACAGACTTTTATACTGCAAACTATGAGTCACTATTCAAGGGAATAGAAACTGATACCAAGAAATGGAAAGACATCCCATGCTCATGGATTGGAAGAATAAATATCATCAAAATGAATATTCTCCCCAGAGCCATATACAAATTTAAAGCAATACTCCTCAAAGTTCCACCAAGCTTCTTTAAGAGAATAGACAAAAACTACAATAATTTATCTGGAACCTGAAAACACCTAGAATTGCCAAAACCATCTTGAGGAAAGGAAAGAGAAATGGAGGCATCACACTCCCAGATCTCAAACTATATTGCAAGGCCATCATCTTCAAAACAGCATGGTACTGGAACAAAAATAGGCACACAGACCAGTGGAACAGAATTGAAAGCCCAGAAATAAACCCCCACACCTATGGACATTTAATCCTTGACAAGAGGGCCCAAAGTATTAGATGGAGGAAGGAGGCTCTCTTCAATAAATGGTGCTGGGAAAACTGGGTTGAAACATGCAAAATAATGAAATTAAACCACGTTATCTCACCAGAAACAAAAATCAACTCCAAATGGATCAAAGACACGGATGTTAGACCAGAAACTATCAAATACTTATAGGAAAATACTGGTGGAACACTTTCCCACCTCTACCTCAAGGACATCTTTGATGAAACAAACCCAATTGCAAGGAAGACTAAAGTAGAAAAAAACAAATGGGACTATATCAAATTGAAAAGCTTCTGCATAGCTAAAGAAACTATCACACAAACAAAGAGACCCCTCATAATTTGGAAGATCTTCACATGCCATACATCAGACAAGAGACTAATAACAAAAATATACAAAGAGTTCAGCAAAGTTAGCAAAAAAAAAAAAAAAGGAAAGGACACCATCCAAAAATGGGCATAGGATATTAACAAAACATTCACTATAGGGGAGATCCAAAAGGCTACCAAACATATGAAAAACTGCTCTAGGTCGCTGATTGTCAGAGAAATGCAAATTAAGACAACACTGATATACCACCTCACTCCTGTGAGAATGACATACATCAAAAAGGACAGCAGCAACAAATGCTAGAGAGGCTGTGGGGATAAAGGAACCCTTCTGCACTGCTGGTGGGAATGTAAATTGGTCCAGCCTCTGTGGAGAGCAGTCTGGAGAACTCTCAAAAGGCTAGACATGGACCTTCCATATGATCCAGTAATTCCTCTCCTGGGGATATATACCCCAAGGACTCCATAACACCCAACCAAAAGATATGTGTACACCTATGTCCATAGCAGCACAATTCGTAATATCTAAAACCTGGAAGCAACCCAGGTGCCTAACAACAGATGAGTGGCTGAGAAAACTGTGTATATATACACAATGGAATACTATGCAGCTATTAAGAACAATGAACCCAATTTCCCTGACCTATCTTGGATGGAGCTAGAAGAAATTATGTTAAGTGAGCTAAGTCAGAAAGATAAAGACAAGTATGAGGTGGTCCCTCTCATAAACAGAAGTTGAGAAAGAATAACAAAAAGGGAAACTCAAAGCAGGATCTGACTAAATTTGTAGTAGGGCACCAAAGTAAAAACCCTGGGTTGAATGTGAGGGTGGATGTTCACCTTCATGGTGGGGTGGGGCTAGATGAGATGGGACACCGTCTTTTGGTGGTGGGAATGGTGTTTATATACACTCCTATTAATCTGTAGTCATATAAATCACTATTTAAGTAGTATGAGAGGGGAAAAACTGATTGAATGTCTCAAACTTTTTAAAGCACAGACTGAATCTTTTTAATACATAGGCTGAGTCTTTGATATGTCAGCTCTCTTAAAAGCTTAGTCCAGGGAGAACAGAAGCAACCAGTGGCATAGCTATATACAAATAATGTAAAAGGACATAAAATATGGTGATGGTGTGTATGATACAGCAAATCCTAGCAAAGGGATTTTTCAAAGTTAACCCAATTACAATGTGATTATAGCAATAACTATCTATTGTCTTCTTAAACTCTAAGACAGCAGGAACCTCTATAGAGCCTCTATAGAGCCTCTATAGAGCCTATATTTCCCCCAGTCCTGGAACCTCTAGGGTGGGGCTCACTTTCCTGCATGCTTCTCTCTCAAGTCAGTCCAAATGATATTGCATCTGCCGATCCCAACCTAATCAATGCAACAACTACCACCTCAGCATGCTTCACTTCAGACTGTGTCAAGAGATGTCAGCCATGGAATGCCAACCCTTAACCCTCATTACTCGGGTGAGACCTTTCCTTTCATGGTATTCTCTAATTCCATTCCAGGAAGTTTACTTCCTAACAAAGTCCCAAAACCTAGATATAGACAAGGTCCCATGAGATAGAGCATATATTCACATGTATCCATAAATTAGGGCAAAATATATACCTGAAAGCAAAAGTGCACAATAGTCTGTAGTGAGTCAGTATGAAGTTCATAATGAAATAGTGCTCACTTAGACCTAGATACCCTCCTCACCTACTTCCTATTACAGTTCTCTCACTCACTCCAAAGCTAACCTTATCAAAGCAAGGACTGCAAAAGCTGAATAAGGGCAAGAGACTGGCATAACAATGACTCTTTAGTCACTATCAGGCCATTAAATCAGCTGGGGCCCTAGTCGGGTAGTCCTGAGATTCCCAAACAGACTTCATGGGCCTAGACCTCGAATAAATCCCTCTCTCCATTGTTACCTATCATTTCTATCAGACACAATAAAATAGACCCCTTTGTGGGTCCCTATAGGACCTTGCCCTCAACTTGGATCAACAATGATAGAGAATGTTCCATCCTCTGAAGTGAGGATGGACAACATACTCTATGATACACCTGAGGAAGATGGGTTGATACTGGGGCAGCATGGAATTTTCCTACTCATGACCACAGAATGTGAGCTCACATCTAGAGGGACGCAGAGGTTACACAGGCTCCTAAGCTAATTATGGGCCCCAAATTGATGGGGTTTACAGTCAACAATATTTACACCCCTTTCCCATATTAGGGAGCTACTCTCTTCCCTGATGCAGCTTTCTGGTCCTTTTCCTAGCCATGACATCCTCTCCCCAGACAATAACTTGGATCCACTGGCATATTAGATTTCAGGGACAAAAAGAAAAAGGAAAAAAAAACTAGTATAGCCACAGGCCCTTTGGAATATAACTAAAATATGCCTACTGTCTATCTATAAAATGGAGGACACCCCAACTCTTCATCTTCACTATTTCAGCCTTTAGGTCCATGATTGGTCAACAACTTGTTTGGTTTTGTATGTTAACTCTCTTTTCAACCACCCGGTTCCAGATGATAGCATGATGCTGACCAGACTTCCCTGAACAAACAACCCCACCAATATGTCCTGGAGCTCCGATTCCCCAGAACAAACAACCCCACCAATATGTCCTGGAGCTCAGATTCCCCAGAACCCTGCCCCACTAGGGAAGGGGAGAGACAGGCTGGGTGTATGCATCAACCTGTCAACGCCCATGTTCAGCAGGGAAATAGTTACAGAAGTCAGACCTTCAACCTTCTGCATCCCACAATGAAATTGAGCCCATACTCCCAAAGGATAAAAGAATAGAAAAGCTATCAGCAGAGGGGATGTGATACAGATTTCTGGTGGTGGGAATTGTGTGAAGTTGTATCCCTCTTATCCTATGGTTTAGTCAATGTTTCCTTTTTATAAATAAAAAAATTTAAAAAAAGAAAAATTCATGTTAAGTGAAATAAGTCAGAAACAGAAGGACGAATATGGGATGATCTCTCTCTCCCTCTCTCCCTCTCTCTCTCTCAGGTAGAAGTTGAAAAACAAGATCAGAAAAGAAAATACAAGTAGAACTTGAACTGGAATTGGCATATTGCACCAAAGTAAAAGACTCTGGGATGGGTGGGTGGGGAGAATACAGATACAAGAAGGATGACAGAGGACCTAGTGGGGGTTTTATTGTTTTATGGAAAACTGGCAAATGTTATGCATGTACAAACTATTGTATTTACTGTTGAATGTAAAACATTAATTCCCAATAAAGAAATTTTTTTTAAAAGTTGAAAAGAAAAAAATTCTGGCTGCTATCCAATGAATAAATAAAGTATAAAAAATTTTTAAATAATATATATCCCATAGCTTTTTTAGCCATTCATTTGTTGATGAACATTTAGGCTGCTTCCACTTTCGCTGTTTTATTTTTTCCTGCTTTATCTGGCTTTTCCCTGGGTATGATCACTCAGTCCACGTTCTTTGGGCACTTACCAAGTATAAAGATTTTATAAATTATTTTAAATATTATAATTTAAAAAATAATGTTGATAACCCACTAAAAGCAACCTTAATCATTTTGGAGGATTAAGAAGAAACATAAATCATGTGTCAAAATACTGATACATATAATAGCTAGATCCTACACAGGGTCCTAGGTGACTTCTAGAAACTGGTAACAGTTTATTTAAGGAGTGAAGCATTGTATATCTCCACTGTAGCTGCTAGTAATCAGTGTGTTTGACTGAATTTGATACCATCACATCTGTACTATCAGCCAGACTGCCTCTCCCAAAATATGAACTTTTCCCCCAAATGACTCAAGCCACTGTTTGATCTGATTATATATTATGATATAAAGTTGTGTAACATTTTGCTTAACTTCTAAGCACCAAAATTATTCAGACTACTGAAATATAATTCATTGAGGCAAATTATCAGCTTGTACATAGTAAACAGAAACACCTGGTGTAATCTGACCAAATCTGAGTTCAAACTTTGTCTTGCTCCTGGACCATAATGTTGCTCAGCAGAGGGATGAGGGTCAATTTTTCTTCCCGGTGAATTCAGACCTCCCTCCCCCCATACCCCACACACATCTGAGCTAATTACTTATCAGGGCAGGACTAAGCCAGTCATACTTAGGAGAGTTCACATATATCCTATCCAGAGTGCTGTATAAATACTACTTCATGGACTACCAGAGACACACTGGGTCAGCGGTGAGTTTGTGGTGCCACCTGCACAAGACCATCAGCTATAAGACTTCACTAGCCACATAAATAGTCTAATACCTGACTTGATGAGCTGCAGAATAAAGAAAAAAAGAAAAACTGAGAAATCCAAGGAAGTGAGTAGTATGGGTGCAAAAATGATGACAAGAGGGGAGTCGGGTGATAGTGCAGGGGGTTAAGCGCACATGGCAAGAAGCGCAAGGACTGGTGTAATGAACCTGGTTCAAGCCCCCGGCAGTGAAGCAGGTCTGCAGGTGTCTATCTTTCTATCTTCCCCCTCTGTCTTCCCCTCCTCTCTCCATTTCTCTCTTTCCTATCCAACAATGATGACATCAATAACAACTACAACAATTAAGAAAAAAAGGGCAGCAAAAGGGAATAAATAAAGATTTTTTAAAAAATGAAACATGGTATCACAAATTAAAGAAATCTTTGTGTCAGATTTGCATGTGTGGACATGGGAGTTAGAAACAGTTTGTGCTAATCTATACATAGTAATATCTTTGAAAAGCTTTAGAAACCCCCAGATTCTCTGGATTTAATTAAAAAGCTATCTACTTCTGTAAGTTTACAATGAAATAAGGAAGTTGCTACGTGATATTGCCCAAGTCACAGCAAGGAATACAGATGGTTCAATTTGTTTTCTTACCCTTTTACCTCCATCACACACCACACAAAGCTTAATGGTTTCATTTCTACTATTGAGTATCTGTTGAATTATGGCCATAAGAACACACAGGGACATATAAACATATTTTGGGGAATACTATTTTATAAGAAAGTTTAAGTAATGTGGTTTTAAGAGAGAATTTCTCCAAGTTATTTAAACTTATTCTGACTCACAGGGTGCATTAGGATATTATTGCTGCTTCCAAGTAGTATTGCTCTAATTTTCTAACTTTATAAGAAAGAAGAGATAAAGGATAGGTTTAATATGTAAATGATGTATTTGTTCCAAAGAATTACCTCAATCAAAGATTTCATAGTATTTTAATAGTGGGAAAATGAGAAGAATCGATCCCTCCAGCATTATGCCTTATTTGTATGATGAACTGAAAATAACCATTGCTATTAGTAGTCACTCTTCTAATCTCATTGCAAATATAGCAATTTTAGATCCAGCAAAGCAACTTTTATCATCAGTCATATTAGATGGATGTTGTTAATTATATCTTTATTTTCTTATTGTTTTTATATAATGCATACTGTTTATTTTTAAATTTGGCACTGTGACATTTTATCATATATTTGTCTTTGTTTATTAGTATAACAATGATTACATATCTATAGTAGGAATCATACCAGTACTACAAGTTTGGGCAAGGTGGGAATATATTTTTAACTTTCTATGTTCTTGAGTGAGTTTCTTTTCAAACATAATAAAAACCTCAAAACCAAGAGAGAGAAAAAGAGACTAAATAAATGTTAACGGAATGGTTGGTCAGGTTATATCACAGTATATTTGATAATTAAGTAGAATATATATTTATATTACATACTTTATAGTGATATTAAATTGATCAACTACTAGTTAATAACTAGGCAGCCAAAAAATAGTTAAACAATGTGTATAATAATGTAGATGAAATAAAGCCTTGTTTCCTAGGAACTTGGCAAAATATATCATTTTGAGTTTCTTGAGTAGGATAAAGGTTCTTTACAAGACAATTTATTTAAAATGCATCTTACATTTTTGTTTTTTCATTTTTTTTCCCTCCAGGGTTATTGCTGGGCTCGGTGCCTGCACCATGAATCCACCGCTCCTGGAGGCCATTTTTCCCCCTTTTTGTTGCCCTAGTTGATGCAGCCTCGTTGCGGTTATTATTGCCATTGTTGACGTTGCTTTGTTGTTGGATAGGCAGAGAGAAATGGAGAGAGGAGGGGAAGACAGAGAGAGAGGGGAGAGAAAGATAGACACCTGCAGACCTGCTTCACCGCCCCTGAAGCGACTCCCCTGCAGGTGGGGAGCCGGGGGCTCAAACTGGGATCCTTACGCTGGTCCCTGTGTTTTGCGCCACTGCGCTTAACCCACTGTGCCACCGCCCGACTCTCTGTTTTTTCATTTTTATTGTGATTAATACTGCATTACAATATTTTAAGATTGCATTGTATACTTTCACACCACACCTATGAAAATTCTGTGTCCCCACCCTCCCACCTCCCAGAGATAACAACAATAATTCTCACAAGGCTTAGAAACAGTTTGCTTGACATTTTTCTATAAGTCACAAATATTTTAAACATTGACTGTAAATATATAGAGAGTCAACAATGCATGCTCAAATGTATAATTTAATTTATAAATTCAACATATCCTGTGAAAAAGTATTGAGAATCAGTGCAAAATGCATAGAATTCTGTCCCAGATGATCTTGTGTGAGATTCATGCATCTTGGTTTCTGCCCTTGACATTATACTATGATGTTGGTAAATCATGATCCAATGCCTCAAACTAATACATTAAGCAATTGTCATATACAGGATTAAAAGTCATACTGTCCACTTGGCTTTATAGAGGTACATTATCCTGCCTCTAAATGTCAGCTCCACTCTATTCCTTGCTGAATTGCTGTGGGACCTTGGTTGGAGGTTGAGGGGCTAGAGGTAGAATCCAGCCTTTGAAAAATCAGTGGGCAGTGTGAGTATGTGAAGTTACTTGGAAGTAGAAGATCAAATACTACAGTAGAGACTAATGAGAAAAGCAGTTAATATAACACAAAACTTAATAAAGTAACCTTGATTCTATTTTTATTTCTCCTGCTATTTCTATATATGTAGAAAATTTTCATCCTCTTGTTGCTTTCTTTCATTGTCCCCATAGATTACTGACTGAGCACTGCGTTGGTTTAGTAGTAAATCAATTGTTTTCCCTCAAGGGATGTATATCTTAGTGGAGAACAAACAATGGACATATAAATGAGGATATAATATGACTCCATATTGTGTGGATATACAATACTGGATATAAAGGAATATAAAAAACACTGGATATAAAGGAATATAAAATGAAGGAGAAGAGATTAAATAGTTATTGATATGTTTTAAGGAAAATGGTCAGGCAGACACTCCAAAGGATTGATGTGCAGAAATCAGTGAAAAAAATATGTTTTTTTCCCTGTCATTCTCTAAGTTATCACTCTATGACACTATCCATAGCTCTTCCTTATCCAGATGAACCATTCTCTTCATGTCATGCTTTACCTATATAATGTTGTTATGAGATATGAATGAAAATGAGTACTATTTTTTAAAATCCTCAGTCATAATCTATGAGAAAGTACTCATTAAGCTGTTCAAATGGCCTCCCTACCCGATTCTGTATCATGAGAGCGCTTGATTATAACTTTCTCTAATTTGTTCTTGCCTTGTCTTGTCCCCTAAGGGTGTCTCATAAAATGCCGGTAACAATGGAACAAAGTCAAATTTTTACATAAGATGATACAGAATATCATGGAAGGATCTGCTCAAATAGTTATGGCTGTTACATGGGGAGAGGATGGAACAATAGTAAAGAAAGCACATCAAATATTCCTTTAAGAATTATATATTGCTTGATGGGAGAGTCATAAAGACCATGAGAATCAGTTCAAATCAATCTTGAGGCATTCTAGGAAAGTTTGGAACCATAAAGTCTACCACATGTGACTGGAGAAGTATCCTGTTAGTGATCTGAGTCCCCTAAAGGTAAATCTATACATAAATGATGAGTCTAAAAATAACAAACACAATATATATACAGAGACTACAGATTCCATCAATAGCTGTGAACTTTGGAAGAAGTCTAGATGCTCACTCTGTCACACTACCAAATTAAATGGGAATTTTCATATTGAGTAAAAGTCAGGCTCATAAGCCTCATGGAACTACAATAACATGTTTTTAGCAATGTAGGATATTACCAAAATTATCAATGCTCTATCAATGTTGTTTATTCTACTAGACAGAAGGCTGAATATGTACAAATAACAATGGAAACCAAACAAGCTGTCTTGTCAACATTTAAACAGAGCTCAGTATATTTGGATTCATTCTGAAAATTGAGTTTCAGAAGTAGATTCAAATCATTGGTGCACTTACATAGGGAGAAGAGTGTTTTCCTTTTATAATCCTTCAAATCCAACAAGACTATGACATGGGGCAAGAAAATGGATCCTCCACCACTGATTTTGTTCTCCTAGGCCTCTTTTCTGACTCCAGGCATCCAGGCCTCCTCATAGCCATTGTTCTTCTCATTATGGGGGTGGCCATCACTGGGAACTCAGCCTTGGTCCTCTTGATTTGGAGTGATACCCACCTCCACACACCAATGTATTTCCTACTCAGTCAGCTCTCCCTCATGGACCTCATGCTAATCAACACTACTGTCCCCAAAATGATCACTGACTTCTTCTCTGGACATAGAGATATCACTCACATTGGATGTGGAGCTCAGATTTTTCTTTACTTGATGCTAGGAGTGGCTGAGTGTATTCTTCTAACTCTCATGGCCTTTGATCGCTACTTGGCCATCTGTAACCCTCTCAGATACCCAGTCATCATGACCCCTAGAGTCTGTGTGAAAATGGCCTCAAGTTCCTGGACTGGAGGTATAGTAGTCTCCCTCATGCATGCAGTTTATGCCATGCATTTTCCTACCTGTGGAGCCAAAGAAATTCACCATTTTTTCTGTGAAGTCATGGCACTTCTGAAACTGTCTTGTGAAGACACTTCAACTTATGAGAAAGTGGTGCTGGTGTCAGGTATTGTTTTCCTTCTCATCCCTTTTGGACTCATCCTGACATCTTACATTCTTATCTTCCTCACGGTCCTGCACATGAACTCTCCTGAAGGCAGAAACAAAGCTCTGGCTACCTGTTCTTCCCACCTCAGTGTGGTGAGTCTCTACTTTGGTCCAGCCATGATTATCTACATGACTCCAGGTTCCTTCCTTCCTGTTGAAATGGACCAGAATCTCTTTGTATTTGATGTAATTGTCACCCCCATGCTTAATCCCCTCATTTATAGCTTGAGGAATCGAGAGGTGTTGGAGGCTGTGAAGAAGATTTTATGCAGAAAGTTAATGTTTAAGCAGAAATGATGCGACTTTTCCTCAAAAAAAAAAAATCTAGATTTTGTTCTATTTAATGCTAGTGCTATTATGAAAAAAAAAAGAAAAAAAATATGTGGGGCTAGATGGTGGCACACCTGGTTGAGTGCACATGTTAGAAAATGCAAATACCTGTGTTCAACCTCCTGGGCCCCACCTGCAGGGGGAAGCTTAATATGTGGTGAAGCAGGGCTGCAGGTGTCTCGCTCTGCCTTTCTCCCTTTGTATCACCCCCAAGCCTCTCAATTTCTGGCTCACTATCTAATAAACAAAGATTTTAAAAATTTTTTAAATAAAATTAAAAAAACAACTGTGTAATACAATCTTTCAATTAAATTAGGAAAATTAAATTAGAAAAATTGTCTTTCACATTTCTAATAATTATTTTATTTAGAAAATGGAAACACTGACAAGACCATAGAATAAGAGCTCTGTATCCCATCCCTTACCCTGACAGATTTCCTATTCTTTATCCCTCTGGGAGTATGGATTCAGGGTTATTATGGGGTGTAGAAGGTGGAAGGTCTGGCTTCTATAATGGCTTTCCCTCTGAATGCGGGCATTGGAAGATAAATCTATACTTCCAGCCTGTCTCTCTCTCTCTCCCTAGTGGGGCAGAGCTCTGGGGAAGTGAAGCTCCAGGACACATTGGGGGGATCATCTGCCCAGGAAAGTCTAGTTGGCATCATGGTAGGATCTGTAACCTGGTGGCTCAAAAGGAATTAACATATAAAGCCAAACAAATTGTTAACTAATCATGAACCTAAAGGATGGAATATTGCAGATGAATATTTGGGGTTTCCACTTTGGAAATAGCTAGTACATCTGTTTTAGGTATATTCCAAAGGGCCCATGACTATTAGTTTTTGCCTAAGCCTGACACCTGATATTCAGGTGGACCCAAGTTATTGGCTGGGGAGATGATGTCATGGCTAGAAAAAGGGCTAGAAATCTGGATCAGGGAATAGTGTAGCTTCCAAATATGGGAAAAGCATATAAATATTGTTGACTATAAACCCCATTGTAACATGTGCACTCAACCAGGTGTGCCACCACCTGGCCCTGACTATAAACCCCACTGATTTGATCTGGGGCCCATACTCAGCATAGGAGCCTATGTAACCTCTACATCCATGGAGGTCTGAACTTACATTCTGTGGTCATGAGTAAGAACATTCCAAGTTGCACCAATTTCGGGACCCATCTTCTTCAGGTGGTAGGTAGAGTAAGTTATCCAGCCCCGCTTTGGAGGATGGAACATTCTCTAGCATAGTTGATCCACACTGAGGGCAAGGTCCTAGGAGTAGGGGGGTTACAATGGGGCCCAGTATGTTGTTCCTGATGGAGATGACCAGTGACAATGGAGAGAGGGATCTATTTGAGGTCTAGTCCCGTCATGTCTATTTGGGAATCTCAGGACTCCCCAACTAGGGCCCCAGCTGATGGGGTGGCCTGATAGTGACTAAAGAGTCATTGTTAAAGTATGCTAGTCTCTTACCCTTATTTAACTTTTGTATTCCTTACTTTGATAAGATTAGCTTTGGAGTGACTGAGGGAAATATAATAGGGAGTAGATGAGATAATTTTAACCATTCTAAGTGGGGTAGGTATGTTCCTCAACAGTGTTGTCCAAATTTATAATATAGACTACTCAGCTTATTGTGACCTAATAAATTGAATTATTTGAGGATGTAACTTCAGTACAAACCTTCAACATGATTCAAGACATCAGGTGGGTAATAGGGTCCTAATGTACTTTTCCTATAGACCTTGCAGTTCACCCCCATCCCCAGGGATCTATTAAAAGCATACAAGATATATATATATACATATATGTGTGTGTTATATATAACACAAAGCAAAACGTGGACTAAGTGTGGTATATTGCACCAAAGCAAAGGACTCTGGGGAAGAAGAGAAATAAAATGGATAGAGAAGGTGTTGGGTCCTGGTACATGATGCTAGAAGTGGATTTAAGAGTGAAGTATGAATTTTTTGTACTTCCCTAACACAGGGAGATGAGAAACTGTACATGTATCAACAAGTTTATTGTAAACTATTAAAATTCCAATAAAATGAAAAAGGTAAAGATAAAATATTTAAAAGAAAGTTGATACCATACTACTAGGCTGTAATAAATTATGAAATCTCTTTTGCTATAATTTCTTGGATGAAACTTGAGGAAATCGTGTAGAGATATGCTAATAAGGGAAGCATAAATACCAGATGACCACACTCAGAGGTGGGACTGCAGAAATGAACAAAAGGGAAAATGCTGGCTCCATCATAATAAATAAATATTTACAATAATTTTTTTTGCTTCCAGGGTTATCGCTGGGGCTCCGTGTTTGCACTATGAATCCACTGCTCTTAGAGGTCATTCCCTCCCCCTTTTTTGTTGCCCCTGTTGTGATTATCCAGACTTGCTGGATTTATCAATGCATTTTACATTGCTGTTGTTATTGGATAGGACAGAAAGAAATGGAGAGAGGAGGGGAAGACAAGGAGAGGGAAACAAAGACACCTGCAGTCCTGCTTAATGCTTGTGATGCGACCGCCCCCTGCAGGTGGGGAGCTAGGGTATAGACCGAATCCTTATGCCAGTCCTTGAGCTTGGCACCATGTGTTCTTAACCTGCTGTGCTACCGCCCGGCATCCTTAAAATATTTTTAAAAGCATTAAAAAAAACAATACCATTGTCTTCATCAATAAAGATAATTTATAAAAATTGAAAAGGAGCAGTTTTTGTGTTCTCCACAGATATAACAAATGTATCAGCAGTAAAATGCATTGATAAATTCAGCAAATCTGGATGCTTCTTGATTCCCTCTCTTTCTATCCTTTGCTTACTCTTAAATAAATGTCTGTTTAGCAAGTGAACTCCACTGTGAGTCCTATAGGAATAAGGTGAGGATTAATACTGTATTTCTTGCTTTTATTGATATGGTGGATCACGTTGATTGATTTATGTATATTAAACCAACCTTGCATGCCTGAGATAAACCCCATTTGGTCATGATGAACACCCTTTTTAATAGACTGCTGTATTAAGTTGGCTAGAATTTTGTTCAATATTTTAGTATCTATATTCATCAGAGATATTGGTCTGTAGTTTTCTTTTTTGGTTGTGTCCTGTCTGCTTTTGGTATCAAAGTGACGTTGGCTTCATAGAAGCTGGAAGGGAGTATTCCAGTGCCTTCAATCTTCTGGAAGACTTTTAAAAGTAGAGGTATTAGTTCTTCTTGGAAGGTTTTGTAGAATTCATTTGTAAAACCATCTGGTCCAGGACTTTTATTTTTGGGAAGATTTTTGATAACTGTTTCAATTTCATTAACTGTAATGTGCCCGCTCAAGTTACCTACTTCCTCTTTACTTAGTTTTGGAAGCTGATAGGTATCTAGTAAATTGTCAGTTTCTTCTAGGTTCTCTAGCTTGGTGGCATATAGTTGTTCATAGAAGCCTCGCATGATATGTTGAATTTCTGCATTGTCTGTTGTGATAACTCCTCTTTAATTTATGATCTGATTTATTTGAGTCTTCTCCCTTTTTTGTTTTGTGAGTCTGGCTAAAAGTTTGCCGTTTTTGTTCACTCTTTCAAAGAACCAACATTTACTTTCGTTGATCTTTTGTATGGTTTTCTTATTTTCAATGTTACTGATTTCTGCCCTAACTTTAGTGATTTCTGTCCCTCTGGTTGCTTTTGGGTCCTCTGTTCTTCTTCTTCTATGTCTTTTAAGATGTGCAATCAGGCTGTTTATTTGTTTATTTGTGCCTTTTCTTGTTTCCTAATGTGTGCTTGTGTGGCTATGAACTTCCCTCTCAGTACTGCCTGAGCTGTGTCCCAAATATTTTAATAGCTTGTGTCTTCATTTTCATTGAAGTCTCGAAACATTTTGATTTCTTCCTTTATTTCCCATTGACCCAGTAGTTGTTAAGTAGTATACAGTTGAGCTTCCACATTTTGGGACTCTTACTAATCTTTTGTTGATTGTTAAGTGTTAGTTTTCATTCCACTGTGGTCTGAGAAGATGTTTGGGATGATTTCCATGCTCTTTAATTTGCTGATGCTGTCTTTGTGATGTGGACTTGAGTAAAATGTGTATTACAGTTTCTTGGGATGAATGTTTCTGAAAATGTCCAATAGTTACAGTTTATTTATCTCCTCATTTAGCTCCCTCATTTCTCTGTTGATTTTCTGCCTGGATGATCTGTCAAGTTGAGAAAGTGGGGTATTGAAATCCCCTACTATGACTATGTTGCTATTTATATATTGCTGTGGCTCTTTCATTTAGATGGCTTCTCATTGGGTGCATAGATGTTAGTAATTGTTAAGTCCTCTTGATTAACTGATCCTCTGAGCATTAAGTAGTGTCCATCCCTATTTTTTAATTTTACTTATTTTAAAATCTATCATGTCAGATATGAGAAAAGCTATTCCTGCCCTTTTCTGTGGGCCATTGGCTTGTATGCTAATTTTCCATTCTTTCACTTTGAGTCTGTTTTTCTTGTTGAGGGAGGTGGGTTTCCTCTAGACAGCATATTGTTGGGTTGTATTTTCTGATCCATATTCTTACTCTGTGCATTTCAATAGGTGAATTCAGGCCATTACCATTTATTGATATCAAAGATTGAAGATATTTTAATGCCATTCTTCTATTCTCTCTCCCCTCTACTGTTTTCTGGAGTTCATCTATTTTGTTACCCTCTTCTCATACTGTTTTAGGTTGTTCAGCTAGTTGTGTTCTTAGTTCAACTATTTCAGCTTTCAGCTCTCTAATAACCTTGAGATAATTAGTGTTTTCTTCCAGAGTCTCATTTGCTGTCTCTGTTTTCATCTGTGTGATGAAAACTCTTTCAAACTCTTTACTCACTTCTGTATTTTCTTAACAATCATTTGGATGTTGACCTCATTATTTTGTGCTTCAACCTCTGGGGGGTTTTTAGCTGGACTCTTGTCCTGGTTTATTTCTCCAATATTTCTTCTTGTTGGATTAACCATTTTATATACTATGTTATGAGGTCCCTCTCTCTGTACTTTTCAAATTACTGATCACTCTTGCTTGGATTGACTTGTGTCTAAGTAAGGTCATTAAAGGGTTCACAGTTGTTGAAACTGACAGTTTTTTCAACAGTATTTTAATCCCTGAGTTGGAGTACAGTGGCTTAAAAGCCTCTTTTGTTCTTTTTCTTCCCTGTAGGCTATTAGAAACTTGGGGGTTTTAAACTATAATTAGCCTTCTTAGTTCAATCACTGATTCCTGACCAAGAGATAAAACAGGGTAGAGCAGAGATAATTCAGTGGTTATGCAAAGAGACTCTCACAGCCCCACCACTTGGTCACCAAGGTATAGATCTTCTCCTGAGTTTCCTCCTTAGTTAGTTTTCTGTCCCCTGGTGTCAGCACAGGGCCTCCTCCCACCCCAGTGCTGCTCCAGATTCTGAGGGCAGTAGCAGTGGAGACTCACAGTTGCATTTGGTGAGTCTTAGGGGAGTCCTCTCCTCCCTTCAGCCATATTTTTGTTGGTGAAACAAACTGGAGGTGGTGTCTCAACTGGTAAACTGCCGGACTGTTACCAGCCACTTAATCTCTCTCCCTAGGCTCCTCTCTGTCCAGGAGCCACACATATTTGCACTCACCAGTGATTTGGTGGGTTCCTGAAGTCATCCTAGTCCTGACTTGTTGTAGTCCCAGTTGGTCTCCTTTGGTATTCCTAGTTGACGAGAGGAGAGGAAAGAAACATAGCTGCTGCTGCTCCATAGCCCCACCTCCGCAAGTCTCTAATACTGTATTTCTACATGTTAGATGAAAATGGTTTTTGAGGATTATCATTTCTATAAAGTTGACATTTAATCATGGATTTTAGAAATTATTACAAGATATACTTCAAAGCAAAAGTGCTTAGTAGTCCTCTCTGATTAGACTTAGATCTAGTAAGTTTAGTAATCTAGTAGAATGGTCGAAAGAAGGCACCATAAATTTTCCAATCAAATATTTATTATTAGGCCTCGACGCCCTCCTCTCCGACCCCCTAGTTCACTTTCCTCACACACTGTATGTACTTAACTAACTACAGAAAAGAAAGTAAGTAAGATACACCTCCTAATCTCTACTGACAACACCACCATTATTGTCACACATTAATAATCTTTAGAAGAAACACTGTATACATTTGGCCAAGAGATATATATCAACCAAAGAACAATTAATGTCCCTAGGATAACTTTTACTAGGGTCAAAAAAATAAGTGCATTAGGGGGTTGTATTGTTATATGGAAAACTTAGAAATGTTATGCATGTACAAACTATCATATTTACTGTTGAATGTAAAACAGTAATTCCCCAGTAAAGAAATTTTAAAAAAAGTAAATGCAGTAAAACTCAAGGTTAACTTACACCCCACTAAAATCATCAGTGTATTTCCTAGGTTAGACCCCAGAGACCTAATTTGGAGATAATAAATGACAACGCTTTTACAGCTGGAAGAAAGTCCAAGTTTGCCAGATGGAGAAGGAGCTACAAAAGTTGGAAAAGGGCAGAGGAGACTGGGTCACATAATGACTGCCTTTTTGGTCATTTACAAATGGTGGAGCAGTATTGAAAGTGTCTCCTTTTCTTTGTCTTTCTCCTACTTCTATCGCTGTCTCTTGCCCTCTATAAAAACAAAAAAGACACTGGAAACAGTGGATTCATGCAGACACTGAGTCTCAGAGAAAAAGCTGGTGTCAAACAAAACAAAACAAAACAATAGGAGAATTGGATGTTAACTCCTTTGAAATGTCTTGTTATAATGACCACTTGACCCAGCTATATTATTCTCTGGCACTGTTGTTGGATTTGATCTGCCAAGATTCAGCTCAAGAATTTCCCATATAAAAACAAAAACAATAAAATATCTAGGAGTAAACCTAACCAAAGAAGTGAAAGACTTGTATACTGAAAATTATGAGTCACTACTCAAGGAAATTGAAAAAGACAAAAAGAAATAGAAAGACATTCCATGTTCATGGGTTGGTAGAATTAACATCATCAAAATGAATATACTACCCAGAGCCATCTACAAATTTAACGCTATCCCCATCAAGATCCCAACCACATTTTTTAGGAGAATAGAACAAATGCTACAAATGTTTATCTAGAACCAGAAAAGACCTAGAATTGCCAAAGCAATCTTGAGAAAAAAGAACAGAACTGGAGGCATCCCACTCCCAGATTTCAAATTATATTATAGGGCCATTGTCATCAAAACTGCTTGGTACTAGAACGTGAATAGACACACTGACCAGTGGAATAGAATTGAGAGCCCAGAATTAAGCTCCCACACCTATGGACATCTAATCTTTGACAAAGGGACCCAGACTATTAAATGGGGAAGCAGAGTCTCTTCAACAAATGATGTTGGAAAAAATGGGTTGGAACATGCAGAAGAATGAAACTGAACCACTGTATTTCACCACACACAAAGGTAAATTCCAAGTGGATCAAGGACTTGGATGTTAGACCACAAACTATCAGATACTTAGAGGAAAATATTGGCAAAACTCTTTTCCATATAAATTTTAAAGACATCTTCAATGAAATGAATCCAACTACAAAGAAGACTAAGACAAGCATAAACCTATGGGACTACATCAAATTAAAAAGCTTCTGCACAGCTAAAGAAAATACTACCCAAACCAAGAGACCCCTCACAGAATGGGAGAAGATCTTTACATGCCATACATCAGACAAGAGGCTAATAACCAGAATATATAAAGAACTTGCCAAACTCAACAAGAAAACAAATAATCCCATCCAAAAATGGGGGGAAGGCTTGGACCAAACATTCACCATAGAAGAGATCCAAAAGGGTGAGAAACACATGAAAAAATGCTCCAAGTCTATGATTGTCAGAGAAATTCAAATAAAAACAACAGTGAGATACCACTTCACTCCTGTGAGAATGTCATACATCAGAAAAGGTAACAGCAGCAAATGCTGGAAAGGTTGTGGGGTCAAAGGAACCATCCTGCACTGCTGGTGGTAATGTCAATTGGTCCAACCTCTGTGGAGAATACTATGGAGAACTCTCAGAAGGCTAGACATGGACCTACCCTATGATCCTGCAATTCCCCTCCTGGGGATATATCCTAAGGAAACCAACACACTCATCCAAAAAGATCTGTGTACACATATGTTCTTGGCAGCACAATTTGTAATAGCCCAGACCTGGAAGCATTACAGTTGTCCAACAACAGATTAGTGGCTGAGCGAGTTGTGGTATATATATATACAATGGAATACTACTCAGCTATAAAAAATGGTGACTTCACTGTTTTCAGCCGATCTTGGACGGACCTTGAAAAAATTCATGTTAAGTGAAATAAGTCATAAAGAAAAGGATGAATATGGGATGATCTCACTCTCAGGCAGAAGTTGAAAAACAAGATCAGAAAAGAAAACACAAGTAGAACCTGAACTGGAATTGGCATATTGCACCAAAGTAAAAGACTCTGGGGTGAGTGGGTGGGGAGAATACAGATCCATGAAGGATGACAGAGGACCTAGTGGAGGTTGTATTGTTATATGGAAAACTGGGAAATGTTATGCATGTACAAACTATTGTATTTACTGTTGGACGTAAAACATTAATTTCCCCAATAAAGAAATTTAAAAAAAAAGAGTGAGAGAATACAAAGGATAGAAAAAAAAAAAAAGAATTTCCCAGATACCTAGTTTTCTTTCTAGTGAGGCCCTTTCTTCTTGGGTTCTATTGATCTCATGAAAATTATTCAGGAATGATCTCATTCTATGGAAAACTGAAAAGAATTTTGTGTTAGATCTTATTTGAAAGCCTAGTGTAATTTATTATGATGTCAGTGAACCTGGATTTTTGTTTTGTAGCATATACTTGATTTTTGCTGTAATAATTAGTTTATTCAGATCATCTACTTCATACTGGGTCAGTCCTGTTAAGTTTCTGAGGAGGACTTATAATTAGATACATATATGGTGCAAGAGTATCATGATACAAACCTAAAACTAGGCAACAGGTGCACATCATAAATCTTCAGAGACATTAAATGTGTGAAAAATCTGCTTGTGACATGTTTATTCCTTGAAATGTCTCAGGTACGTCACTGCAAATGATTCTAAACCATGTTTTTCGTGTCCTGATTTCAAACATTTCTTTATTGCTATTGGAGAATAAGACAGAAAACCGCGATCTCACTTTTTTATAAAGTATATACTTTTATTTCATATACAAAGTATAAATATCTCTCAAGAAGAGCCTCAAAAAGAACTCATCAGTCTAAGAGCTGGAAAAGTTGAGCATCTAGGGAGTCAGGCGGTGGCACAGTGGGTTAAGCGCACGTGGCGCAAAGCGCAGGGACCAGCGTAAGGATCCCGGTTGGAACCCCCGGCTCCCCACCTACAGGGGAGTCGCTTCACGGGCGGTGAAGCAGGTCTGCAGGTGTCTATCTTTCTCTCCCCTCTCTCTCTGTCTTCCCCTCCTCTCTCCATTTCTCTCTGTCCTGTCCAACAACAAAGCAACGTCAACA